>NC_080380.1:76872847-77172847 GCF_014773155.1 Arachis stenosperma | reverse complement strand
TAAAATTTGCTGAATCCAGGTATCCAGTTCACTAATGAGTAAGGGAGGTTCACTTTCCCCAGTCTCATTACCAAACAACTTGGCATTCAGCTTCATGATAGCTCCTAAATATTGAGCAACTTGCTCTCCAGTTACATCTTCATCCTCTTCTGAGGAAGAATAGTCTTCAGAGCTCATGAATGGCAGAAGGAGATTTAATGGAATCTCTATGGTCTCTATATGAGCCTCAGATTCCTTTGGATCCTTAATAGGAAACTCCTTCTTGCTTGAGGGACGTCCCAGGAGGTCTTCCTTACTAGGATTTTTGTTCTCCTCCTCCCTTGTGCATTCGGCCACATTGATTATATCAATGGCCTTGCACTCTCCTTTTGGATTCTCTTCTGTATTGCTTGGGAGAATACTGGGAGGAGTTTCAATGACTTTCTTACTCAGCTGGCCCACTTGTGCCTCCAGATTTCTGATGGAGGATCTTGTTTCATTCATGAAACTGAAAGTGGCCTTTGACAGATCAGAGACTAGATTGGCTAAATTAGAGGTATTTTGTTCAGAATTCTCGGTCTGTTGCTGAGAAGATGATGGATATGGCTTGCTATTGCTCAGCCTATTGCGCCCACCATTGTTAAAGCCTTGTTGAGGCTTTTGTTGATCCTTCCATGAGAAATTTGGATGATTTCTCCATGATGAGTTATAGGTGTTTCCATAAGGTTCACCCATGTAATTAACCTCTGCCATGGCAGGGTTCTCAAGATCATAAGCTTCTTCAGAAGCTGCCTCTCTAGTACTGTTGGATGCATGTTGCCATCCATTCAGATTTTGAGAGATCATGTTGACCTGTTGAGTCAACACTTTGTTCTGAGCCACTATGGCATTCAGAGTATCAATTTCAAGAACTCCTTTCTTCTGAGGTATCCCATTATTCACGGAATTCCTCTCAGAAGTGTACATGAATTGGTTGTTTGCAACCATATCAATGAGTTCTTGAGCTTCTTCAGGCGTTTTCTTTAGGTGAATAGATCCACCTGCAGAATGGTCCAATGACATTTTCGAAAATTCAGATAGACCATAATAGAATATATCTAATATGGTCCATTCTGAAAACATGTCAGATGGACATCTTTTGGTCAGCTGCTTGTATCTTTCCCAAGCTTCATAGAGGAATTCACCATCTT
Organism: Arachis stenosperma; assembly: GCF_014773155.1. Classification (NCBI taxonomy): domain Eukaryota; kingdom Viridiplantae; phylum Streptophyta; class Magnoliopsida; order Fabales; family Fabaceae; genus Arachis; species Arachis stenosperma. The sequence goes on along the minus strand of NC_080380.1, from coordinate 77,171,678 downwards.
TTTGTTTGAAGGTTTGAACATCCACTCTCAGCTTGCTCAACTTTTGAGGAGGAAAAAATTTATCCAAGAAGGCTGTGACCAGCTTATCCCAGGAGTCCAGGATATCCTTAGGTTGTGAATCCAACCATATTCTAGCTCTGTCTCTTACAGCAAAAGGAAAAAGCATGAGTCTGTAGACTTCAGGATCAACTCCATTCGTCTTTACAGTCTCACAGATTTGCAAGAACTCAGTTAAAAACTGATAAGGATCTTCAGATGGAAGTCCATAAAACTTGCAGTTTTGTTGCATTAAAGCAACTAGTTGAGGCTTAAGCTCAAAATTATTGGCTCCAATGGCAGGAATGGAGATGCTCCTTCCATCAAATTTGGACGTTGGCTTTGTGAAGTCACCAAGCATTCTCCTTGCATTATTATTAATTTCGGCTGCCATCTCCTTCTCTTGTTCGAAAATTTCTGAAAGGTTGTTTCTGGATTGTTGTAATTTAGTTTCTCTTAGTTTCCTTTTCAGAGTCCTTTCAGGTTCAGGATCAATTTCAACAAGAGTGCCTTTTTCCCTGTTCCTGCTCATATGAAAGAGAAGAAAACAAGAAAAGAAGAGGAATCCTCTATGTCACAGTATAGAGATTCCTTTATGTTAGTAGAAGAAGAAAGGGGAGAAGAATGTAGAAGAGTGGATTCGGATATTTGGATGGAGAGAGGTGAAAAGAAGTGTTAGTAATTAAATAATTAAATAGAATAAGAAAAGAGAGGGAGAATTTCGAAAATAATTTTGAAAAAGGTGTTAGTAATTTTCGAAAATTAAAGATAAGATAAGATTAAAATTAAAATTTAGAACAAAAAGAATTTTTGAAAAAAAGGTGAGATATTTTCGAAAATTAGAGAGGGAAAAGTAGTTAGGTGGTTTTGAAAAAAGATAAGAAACAAACAAAAAGTTAATTAGTTAGTTGAAAAAGATATTAAAATCAAATTTGAAAAAGATAAGAAGATAAGAAGTTAGATAAGATATTTTAAAATCAAATTTTGAAAAAGATAAAATTTTGAGAAGGATAAGATAAAAAGATAAAATAAAAATTTTAAGAAAAAGATATTTTGAAAAAGATTTAATTTTTAAAAACACTTAACTAACAAGAAACTACAAGATAAGATTCTAGAATTTAAAGATTGAACCTTTCTTAACAAGAAAGTAACAAAATTCAAATTTTTGAATCAATCACATTAATTGTTAGCATATTTTTGAAAATATGATATAAAGATAAGAAAAAAGATTTTGAAAAAAATAATTTTTAAATTTTCGAAAATAGGAAAAAATGGAAAAGATATGATTTTTGAAAAAGATTTTGAAAAGATAAGATTTTTAAAATTGAAATTTTGACTTGACTTGTAAGAAACAACTAATTTTGAAAATTTTTGACCAAGTCAACCCAAAATTTCGAAAATTATGAGAAAAATAAGGAAAAAATATTTTTTTGATTTTTAAATTTTTAATTATGAGAGAGAAAAACACAAACATGACCCAAAACTTGAAAATTTTGGATCAAAACACATGATGCATGCAAGAACACTATGAATGTCAAGATGAACACCAAGAACACTTTGAAGATCATGATGAACATCAAGAACACAATTTTGAAAAATTTTTGATGCAAAGAAAACATGCAAGACACCAAACTTAGAAATCTTTAATGCATGGACTCTAACAAATGAAAAATGCACATGAAAAGCAACAAACAACACAAAACAAGAAAACATCAAGATCAAACAAGAGGACTTATCAAGAACAACTTGAAGATCATGAAGAACACTATGAATGCATGGAATTTTTGAAAAATGCAAGAAAAAATTTTTAAAGCATGCAATTGACACCAAACTTAAAAATTGACTCAAGACTCAAACAAGAAACACAAAATATTTTTGATTTTTATGATTTTCTAATTTTTTTGGATTTTTATTAATTTTTTCAAAAATAAGGTTTGGAAAAACGAAAAATAAAAGAAAAATTTTGAAAAAGATTTTTGAAAAGAAAATTACCTAATCTGAGCAACAAGATGAACCGTCAGTTGTCCATACTCGAACAATCCCCGGCAACGGCGCCAAAAACTTGGTGGACGAAATTGTGATTCCTTTGTTATTGTATTTTGTAAAATTCATTGCTTTTTCAACTATGTGTGGACACACTCCGTTCAACTTAACCAGCAAGTGTACTGGGTCATCCAAGTAATACTTTACGTGAGTAAGGGTCGATCCCACAGAGATTGTTGGTATGAAGCAAGCTATGGTCACCTTGTAAATCTCAGCTAGGCAGATTAAATTGGTTTATGATGAGTTCAAAAACTAATAATAAAAAGAAAATAAAAGGGATAGAAATACTTATGTAAATCAATAGTGGGAATTTCAGATAGGTGTGTGGAGATGCTGTGCTCCTCTCGGATCTCTACTTTCTTATTGCTTTCATCCAATCCTTCTTACTCCTTTCCATGGCAAGCTTTATGTAGGGCATCATCGTTGTCAATGGCTACATCCCATCCTCTCAGTGAAAATGGTCCTATGCTTTGTCACAGCACGGCTAATCATCTGTCGGTTCTCAATCAGGTTGGAATAGAATCCCTTGATTCTTTTGCGTTTGTCATCACGCCCAGCCTTCAGGAGTTTGAAGCTCATCACAGTCATTCAATCCCAGAATCCTACTCGGAATACCATAGACAAGATTTAGACTTTCCGGATCCTCATGAATGCCGCCATCTATCTAACTTATACCACGAAGATTCTGTTGGGGAATCTAAGAGATATGCGCCCGGCCTAAAGTAGAACGGAAGTGGTTGTCAATCACGCGCGTTCATAGGTGAGAATGATGATGGGTGTCACGGATCATCACATTCATCAAAGTGTTGTGCAATGTATATCTTGGAATAAGAATAAAAGAGAATTGAATAGAAAGTAATAATAATTGTATTGAAACTTGAGGTACAGCAGAGCTCCACACCCTTAATCTATGGTGTGCAGAAACTCCACTGTTGAAAATACATAAGAGAAAGGTTCAGGCAAGGCCGAATGGCCAGCCCCCTTGAATGATCAAGAGACCAAATAATCAAAGGCTAAACAGTCAAAAGATTAAACTGTCAAAAGATGTCTAATACAATAGTTAAATATCCTATTTATACTAGACTAGCTACTAGGGTTTACATGAGTAAGTAATTGATGCATAAATCCACTTCCGGGGCCCACTTGGTGTATGCTTGGGCTGAGCTTGATCTATCCACGAGCTGAGGCTTTTCTTGGAGTTGAACTCCAAGTTATAACGTATTTTGGGCGTTCAACTCCGGATCATGACGTTTTTCTGGCGTTTAACTCCAGACAGCAGCATGTACTTGGGGTTCAACGCCAAGTCACGTCGTCAATTTCCGAATAAAGTCTGGACTATTATATATTGCTGGAAAGCTCTGGATGTCTACTTTCCAACGCCGTTGAGAGCGCGCCATTTGGAGTTCTGTAGCGCTAGAAAATCCATTTTGAGTGCAGGGAGGTCAGATTCCAACAGCATCAGCAGTCCTTTTGTCAGCCTTTTTCAGAGTTTTGCTCAAGTCCCTCAATTTCAGCCAGAAATTACCTGAAATCACAGAAAAACACACAAACTCATAGTAAAGTCCAAAAATGTGAATTTAACATAAAAACTAATGAAAACATCCCTAAAAGTTGCTTGAACTTACTAAAAACTACCTAAAAACAATGCCAAAAAGCGTATAAATTATCCGCTCATCAGCTATATATACGAAGATATTGTACAGCATAGGTTTTATGTAGTAGCTGCGGAGATTAGGACTCGTATGTACATTCTGCGTGATCATCCTTTCCATCACCCGATTGACACTCCACAGTTTAACCCCGACATGCCCTATGAGTTCCCACTGCAGTGGCTCCACCCGAATGCTCCATTTCACCTGTTTCATGATGGGCCGGTGCCTCACCAGCATCCCGATCAGCCTGCGGATCAGGTGGACCCTGAGCCTGAGCCCATGGAGGAGCATTTTCCAGAGCATGTACCGGAGGAGGACATCTTAGTGGAGCAGATCTCAGTATCTTCATCCGAGCCATCTTCTGAGGAGCTGCTTACCACCTCTATTAGTGGACCGGCGAGTGCTGGTCAGACTAGTAGCACGAGTGCCAGCGCCCCTCCTGAGATTATAGAGATTTCCGATGATGAGGACGAGGACCCTGAGGAGTGTTCTGATGTGGTTGTGATCTCCTCTGACGATGATACCTGAGGCCTGGGAGCTGCGGTTGTGCGTTTTGATAGTTTTTTTGTATTAGCCTAGCTTTTGTGTTAATCTCTCACTTTTGGTTAGACTCACTGAGAGAGTAGGGTGTACATAGTTGACTAGGCTAGTTCGGGCGCCAGCTTAGGGGTTTTCTGTATGAACCAGGGCCCGGAGTGTTGATTTGTACATAGTAATATTTCTAAAGGGTGGTATGTTAACTTATGATATATATATATGTATATATATATATGTATATATATGTATATATATACATATATATATATATATATATACGACAGTACCTGTATGCTTATGCTTGTGTATGTTTAATTAGTTGTCCTTGCAAGTTTTCTTATAAAAGTTTATCCAAAACTCGATAGTACGCTAACCCGATTACAGGCTTAATAATACATAGTAAAGGTTTCATGTGAACAAGTTGGTGACACTTGATTTCTGGTATGATCATGACTTACTGGGAATTGGGTCGTTACAATAAAAACCAAAGAAAAGTCTGTAAAGTTTTAATAACAGAAACATACAGAGATTAGTGAACGAACTAGGGCAATATAGTTAGTCCTTGAGTTGCGGCTAGGGTTAGGTATTATATGAAAAGTTAAATTGTTTCAGTATAGACTTAATGAACCTATACTTGGGACAGACTAACTATTCAAACCAAAATTTACATAAGCTTTAAATACATATGTTAAGTAGAGAAATCAGAGCAGAGTAAAGAAACACAGGGAATAGAGTAACCAGAGAAGAATAAAGGGATACAGAGAAAAGAGTAATCAGAGCAAAGTAAAAAGACAAAGAGAAAAGAGTAATGTGATAAAGAAAAATGGTTTGAGTTAAGATGGTGTAAAAGTAAAAGCTGTAAAGTTTGTATTGTATGATTGAACAGAGAAAGAAAGAGGCACTGCATGAGAATGTGAAAGTGATGATGAATAATGAGAATGTTAATGAATGATGATAATGAGAATGATTATGTAAGAATCTGCTGCAGAGAGGCAGTCAGATGGATGGTAGTACGACCACTGAGAATGTTTTCCTAGGATACCTTGCTATAATGCTTTGCTGTAAGGCAGAGGTTGCTTATAGAGGTATCGAGATTAGTGTGCTCCTGTAAGACAGAGGTTGCTTACAGTGAGTGTATTGTGCTCCTGTAAGACAGAGGTTGCTTATAGTGAGTGTGTTGGGCGTATATCGGCTAATAAGTGCCGCCCTGCAAGACAAAGGTTGCTTGCAGTGGATACCCTGCAATACAAAGGTTGCTTGTAGTGGATATTGCCAACAGGAAAGCCTTATCCAGACAGAGGTTGCTGGGTAACATCGGGAGCATGTATGTAACCGATAGATGAGCTCATTACCTACACTAGGACTAGACATGCATCATACTTGGTTGTGCATTTCCTCTGTTATGATTGTTGTTTGAATGTATGCTTTCTTTGTTTGTATTCTATTCACTGTGTCTGGTTTTTGTTTTCTTGTATTCTTTTGTTTGTGTTTTGCTTTTTGTTTTCTCTATTTTCTCTATTTATCTGTTTCTTCTGTCTACTGCTTCTCGGTATTCTTCTATTTATCTACTAAACAACACAGAATTAAAGAACGTAACTAATAACCTTGGCCCTATTAAGAACTCCCCAGTTCTTACCCCTTTTCTCTCACTTTCCCCTTCAGATGGAAGCATGAGTACCCTTCCATAGTTTGCTGATGACTGTTCTGCAAAGAGGATTCCGCTTTAGGTAGTCTTCTGAATCTAGAGTGAACTCTGTTACCTGTTTATATGTATATACTGTGAGGCCAGCCAACGTCTGCACCCTGCTTATCTACAAACTTTAACCTAAATCCTGTGTACGAGACTCTTATTTTGTGGCTACTTGATGAGTTACCAGAGAGACGTCACATGGAAACGTCTGATCGTGCAGAGGAGTAACAGATGATGTTCTACTTTTTGATGACGTTCCACCTGACTTGAGTTTTGAAAACCTAGAACGTACTTTCCCTCGTTTTAGTAGTTTAGAGAGACTATGTGAGTATTGAGTCTAGGCTAGCCTGGGTGCCAACTTAGGTATTATTAACTAAGTATTTTTTTTATCAATTTTAGTTAATATTTTGAGTGAACATTTTATCTTTATACTATTAACTAAGTATTTAAAATTAGTTAAGTATTAATTAAAAATAATAAATTTTATTATGAATAATTCTAAAATATTATTTTTACACTAAAATTAGTTATCACAATTATTTATTATATATTTATGTATAAATATATATAATTTTTTATTTATTTTTATTATATATTTTATTTTTTAACATGTATTTTATGTTAATAATTGATTTTAGTATACACCGGTGAAAAATTACGATAAAAGAAACTTGGTGGAGTTGATGTTACGAGCTTGCATCCGTCTCTTGACCAAAGAACGTACTTAATCCTCAGTTTTCAATTAAACCATAATAATGTTGGATGCAACCATACTATCCACGACACAAGTAGGCAACCATAGTCCATAGCAGTGCGAAAAAATAAATGAGATAGTATACTACATGCAGAGTCCTCAACATCATCATTATTATTTGTATCAGCATGCATAATATAATTATATCTTTCTTTGTACCGTGGTTGCTTGAAACATAATCTTAACTACCGGCTCAGCCAAACCCTTGGGTGATGAATGAGTGCTGATATCCTCAAGCCAGACAGAGAAGAAGCTTCCTTAATCAATCACCATTGAAAGGAAGATGACTAATTATAACATCTGTAGTGTATATAAAAAATTGGCTACTATCATAAAATATATATTAAAATATAAAATATATATTTTTAATGAATTAAACAATATATATATATATTTAATCATAAACGCATGATGCTATTTTATTGAAAATCTAAAGCTGCGATATATATCGAAATATAAAATATTTACTTCTTGTCTTCAAGGAAGTACACAAGTTTTTAAGTATTCTCAAAGTTACAAGAAAAAAAAAAAAGGGTAAAAACATAACAAAAAAGAAAGCGGGCAAAGAATCTAATTCAGTGGTTACCCTTTCTGCCATGCTTGCCTACATGGTGGAACCATCCAATGCCTTTGAGGGCCTTGGAGAATTTAACAAAGTTAGGCCTTCCCATTCCCAAATTCATCTTCCCGGCTGAGAATTTCAAAGCCTGCAAGCAGCAGAGTTTACCCTCCATTTCATCTTCGTGTTCGTCGTCATCCTCCTCCACCCTGCACTCAATATCTGCCTTCTTTGTCTTCTTTGTGTTGCTTTTCTGCAGAACCACCTTGTTGGACTCTGTCTCGTATGTTTCCCAAAGCATATCCATCCCATCGCTTCCGTTAGCATTGTGCCTTTCCTCAAAGAGTTTGCAAGCAAGAGTTCTCCGCCACTCCTTCTCCACTCTCATTGATCCAAAACTGCCAAGATTGTTAAAATTATTGATATTGTTTCCGATGACCCTCTCACTGTAACCCCAATTGCTTTCAGGACTCCCTGGATTTGCTTCTAGTTGTTGCGATTTCTTCACTTTCAACAACGCTGCACCATGGTCACTGTCAACACTATCACTCACTTTGGATCCATTCCGAAGTGACCATCTTCTTTCACTTTCTTCAACTTTATTGGTTTCAGTATCCACTTCTTTTTCTTCTTTCTTTTCCTTTTGACAAGACGCATCTTCTACTAACTCAGAATTTTGCTGGAACAAGATTTCTAGTGTCTTGATTTCGGCAACAAGCAGAGTAGCTTCCACTGTATCAGTCTTCTCAACTTTGTTTCCTTCTGTGTTAACAACTCGCTGTTCCATTATTGAACCGAAAACTTGTCTTTCTTCACATGAACACACATCATGTGGTGCTTCAGAGACTTCTTCTGAACCATCTTCCACCGGCTTCGGATCAAAAACTTCGAAGATTGATGCCTGGAACATAACAAGATATGCTTCAAACTCAGCAAGGTACCCGATTTCCTCATCCTTGTTGTCATCAGCTTTAGACAGCAGCCATGCTACGTGTGTTTGGAACACAGAATGCAGAAAGTTCCATCTGGACTCGGAAATCTCGGAACCACCAACTTTCTCTTGAACAAGAAGGTTGGGAGTGAAGGTGAGAAGTGCAACAAGGAGAAGAAGGGTTGTGGTGATGAACAAAGGGGAGAGAAAAGACAAGAGCCTGAAGAGGTAAGGGGAGAAAAACAGGAAGTAGGAAAAGTAAAGAGGGTGAGAAAAAACGGAGAAACAGAGATTGAACATGTTAGAGAAGAGCTCATTGTTCTTCTTGTTGGAGGTGTGTGAGAAAGATAACTCAGTCATGTTTATGCTTTTTGTTATTTTTGGTTGAAATGTGTTGGGAGCTTAGCAGAGAGAAAGAAGAGAAAGGAATGGTTTAGTTTAGCAGGAAACTGAAACTAGCAACGGTGTTTTGTGGATCCTGTTAGGAAGTGATGATCAACTAGAACGGCGTGAATGTAGGGAAAGAGATTGGAAAGAGAGTGTAACTGATCTATAATGAGTGAACACTTCGGTTTGCGAAAGAAAAAGCAGCTTTCGAAACTTTCTTTTTTACCTTTCCTGTCTATAACCAACAACCGCGTCTCCAATCACCACAGTTGATGTGCAGTCCCCAAAATAAGTCGGACTATTTCATGCGGCTTGTTATAAATATATTTATTGTGAACGTTTGGCTTTTAGCGAAGAGTTGGGTCTTGGCTTAAGGGGGTGTTTGCGGTGCGGTTTGATTCAGTTTTTAAGAGAAAAGTCATCTAATTCAATCGTTTAATTTAATTACGATTCGGTTTGGTTCGGTTTTTTATCAAAACCATCCGAACCAAACCAAACCAATTAAAATCAGTTTGGTTTGATTCGGTTTGTTCGGTTTTTTAATCAATTAAAAAAAAATATTACCATACTATTTCACAAAGTCATAACATTGAAATCAACAAACACAAATACTCAATAGCTAACAAAGTCTTGGTCTAATGAAATTTAATGACAAAAAGAATTCAAATACAATAATTAAAAAAGTTTAAAAGTTCAATAGTCAACACAACTGAAAATAAAAATAAATTTTTCATTAAAAGATAGCCAAGTTATGGTGTGTTCTCCAACAAAACAGCTAAACTTCTCAACACAAACCAACCTAAAATAAAAAAGCAGTTACACAACAACAACAACAACAACAACAACAACAACAACAACAACAATAATAATAATAATAATATAACACTCACTACAAGAAAATGGAACATTTGTAACAAAAAATTTGTATCAAATTTAAAATTGTTACAAAAAAATAGTATTTTGTAATAACAATTTTTTATTGTTACAAAAGAATAATATTTTGTAACAACATTACAAGTTGTTACAAAATATGATAATATTTTGTAACAATCTGTTTTATTTTGTTACAAATTATGTTAGTTTTTGTAACGATATAATGTTTTGTTACAAAATATTGTAATAATTTGTAACAAAAAAAAAATAAGTTGCAAAAATTCAAAACATTTTGTAACAATTTTTATTTTTGTTTCAAAAACTCTAATTGTTTTGTAACAAAACAACTTTTTGTTTCAAAAACTCTAATTGTTTTGTAACAAAAAATTAATTTGTTACAAATTCAATATTATTTGTAACAAGTTAATTATTTATTATAAATATAAGTATTTTATAACAAATTCTTTTTTCAAAATGTTAAATACCTTAAAAATAAAAAATGTGTATATATTTTTTAAAAATAATTTTATTTTGTTTCAAAAATTAAAATTTTTTACATAATATGTATTCATTAATTTTTAAAAGTTATAAATATTATTTTATATTCTTTTAAATAATTAATATATAATTTTTATTAATAATCAGATTTTTAAAATTAACTAGAAATTAATTTATGTCACTTAAAGAAATTTTATTAAATTATAAATATAAATAAAAGTAACTAAATATAAAAGAAAAAAAACAAAATACTAAAAGCTATAAAAAGGGATACATTGTAGTAATAAAGTTTAGCAAATATAAAATAATAAGAATTTTATACGATCTAATTTAAATAATTGAGATTTTAGAATTTAATACTTTAATTTTTATAAACAGAAAATAAATTATATTATTTCTAATTTTAACTTAGAATACTTGATTAAAAGCTGATTAATAAATTGATAATTGAGTAATATTTTTAAAGTAATTTTAAGAGATTAAATTAGATTTTAAATTTATACAATATACTTTAATTTTATTAAAAATTTACCAACCCCAATATACCCAAAATTTATTAATTTTGCTTTTGTCCCAAATTAAACCCTAATTCCCAAATTAAACCCTATAAACCCTAACCCTAATTAACCTATAATTTTTCCCTTTTACCCAGGAACTCTAGTGTAAGCCCCCAGATTTTTAAAAAATAAATAATGAATTATTTATAATTATATATATTTTCTTTTGAGAAAGATGATGAAATTTCATGTTTTAAATTAATTTGATTTTATATAAATTTTAATTATAATTAGATATTTATGATTTACTAAAATTAATGGTTTTTGCTTAATTAAAATTCAAAATTTTAGTAATTGAAGATGAAAGAAAGTTTTGTATATAATTTAAATTGAAATAATTTAAAGTTTTGATTAATATTATAAATTAAAAGAAAATTTATTTATTTACTTATAATTTTAAATTAAAGTATTTAATTATAAATAATTTGTAATTTGAAAAATAAAATAGTGTTCTTAAAATTAATTATATTTATTAAATTAGATTTTAAATCAAAACTCTACTCAAATCCTAAATTCCCAATTCTAAACCCTAATTCCTAATTCACTAACCCTAACCTCTTTCTACCCAACCCCCACACACACACGTATACCCTTCCACCACCTGTTCACTCTGCAATAAGCCATTCTTAGCTTTCTTCACCGCCACACCACTTCTCTTTTCTTCCAAAATGCTAACATACAGCAACAAAAATCAAAAGGAGAAAAGAAATAAAAAAAGAAAGGAAATAGGAGACTTGAGGGGGAAACAGAGAACAGAGGAAGAGAGTGACGGAACAGAGAAAGAAGAGAGGAAGGAGAATCGCTGCGCTGTGCCGCTCCTTGCGTCGGTTGCCGTCGCTACCGCCAGACCCAGAGGAGAGAAACAAAGATCGAGAGAGAAGGCCGCGATCGAGGAGAAGAGGAAAGGGCGTTGTCTCGCGCCGTCGTCACCGCGCCTTGCCTCCGTCGCCGTTGAAGCTTCAACCATCGCTGTTCGCTATTCCAAACTGCTGTTGCTGCCGCTATCATGGTCGTCACCATTGCAAAGAAGATGAGGAGAGAAAGGGTAGCACGCGAGAGAGCGAAGACGCAAGAGGGAAGGAGAACGTGATAGCCAAAGAGGGAGGTAGCGTCGCCGCTGTCGCACAGCACCACCGCCTTCGCTGTCGCTAGGGTTACCGCCACTGCCAAACCCTAGCCACCACTGTTGCCACTGCCAGGGTTTAGCTTTGTCAGGTCCTGCCGCCGCCAAGGGTTCCATTCCGGTCAGATCTTCCGTCGTCACCATTGCATCTGTGTTGTTGCTCTACCGCCATTACCGCAGGTGGAGTCTACCGTTGAGCTGTGCGTCATTGATGGTGGTGAACCAAACTGTCGTCCTTGTTGATGAAACTTTTGAGGTAGCCACTGTAACTCCCTTGCTTAGCCATGACCTGCCATTTTCCTCACCAAAGAACACTACTAGAACCACCGATGGCACTAACTCGCACTATTTCTTGTTGTTTTCATTCAATTTGAATCCAATATTTTCTCCAGGTGCTGTGGTCATTGATGTTGCAATAAGAAATGAATGCTGTTGTTGTTGCCGCTGACGGGTTATCGCTGCTGGTGTAACTCGTGTGGCTGAGTCGATTTATGATAGGAGATTTGTTTTAAAAATAAATGATTTAAGTTATGAATGCTAATAAATATAAATGAGTAACTGCAAATGGTTTATGGTTGCTTTGTGTGAATAATTGTTGGAATTGAGTTGAATCATGGCTGTAGTTGGTGATTAGTTTAATGATTTAATGTAGTAATTATTGACGATGTTGTGTATTTTGAAGTTATACTTGCTGCTAGTACTTGTTGATGTTGATTTTGTGTATGGAATGTTGCTATGGTTACGTTGCACCGATGATATGAAATTGTGATGTATTGAATTAAGAGTTCTTGGGCAACTTTGGTTAGTCAATTGAAAGTTAGAAATGTGGTTTTAGATGAATCCTAGGCTTGAATATAGGGTCTTGAATCTTGATAATGTAAACTTCATTTTTAATTAATCCAATGTTGAGTACTGTTGTTGTGTGCTTGTTAATACCACCAATACTTACTGATTTTAATTGTTCATTGCATTGCTTAGTCATGGTGATTCTTTTAATTATTGAATGCCAATGATATTTTTTCTTATAAATGATAATGAGTACTGGTTTGGGGTTTGGCTTGAAGCCTGAAACTTAATTGAACTGATTGTATTTGCCCACTTATCTGCAGTGGCTGAAGATGATGCTTCCTTGGTCAAGCAAATTGGCCAGAGTTTCCAGTATTCTAAAATAGAGGTATATTCCTCTTCTTATATTCATGAATAGTCAGTTTTGTTCCTTGTTAACATACATGCATCATTTATGTATGGAAGACTAAACATAGATCGAATCCGTTTTCTTATCAAGGCAAGAAGGGAGGAACAAATCCAAGCTGCTCATGACGAAGCCATGTTTGGTGCTTCAGCACTTTCACCTTCTACCAGTACTGACAGTGAGCCTGAAAGGGAAAATGAGAAAGAAGTTGATAAAAAAGCTGTTGTTACAAGCCTCTTAAGTGAAACGGTAAGTGGTTTCACTGCAGACTTATGTGGATAAGCATGATGAGTCATTTAAGTAATCTTTGTATTTGTGTGTGCATTTGTTGTTGAATAATTTCTTACATTAAGTTGTTATTGCTGCTCTATACTTGCTGTTGGTTGCTGCTGATTTGTCCCCCTCATTGCTTGCTTATTGAATGATTGTTAAATTCAATGAGAAAGGAAATGCTGCTGAGTTATTATTGTTTGTGTTGGAATAGATGATGGTTGCTGAACTGAGATTGGTTTTATTGATAAATCTGTTGCTGAAATCGTTTAGTTTGACCTGATTGATTTTTTGTTGAATTAATGGATAAACTGCTATGCTCCTGCTGCTTGCAAGTGTAATGGTTATTGACTTCAATGAATAGAATGCTGCCTAAATCCATTACCTTTGTTCATTTTACTGTTTTGGGTGCTGTATGATGGGCCATTGATTGCTGTTCTGCTGAGTGCTGCTCTGCTTCTTGCTGGTTGGATTGGTTTTAATTGTTTCCTCATGTTTTCTTGCTGGAATTGGCTTATTTACTTTCTTCCTATGAATTCATTATGATTTTTTTTTGTGTTTTTAACTGTCAAAGAATTCATATGGAATTTGAATTGATTGATTGAAATTGTGAAATAGGCAAATTTACTGCTGAAATGTTGCCGGAATTTATTTTAAGCTGTTTTCAATATTCATCTTTGATTCAATTAATTGATTGAGTTGGTATTTAATTGCTTTTGGTTTTCAACTGTTGCTAAGCTCAATTGATTGATTATCCGGCTAAGTGCTTCACTGTTTTGGTTGTTGGAAGCTGGAAGCTTTGGGTTTTGTTATTCACTATTTGGTTGTTGTCCTATTTGGTTGTTCAATTAAACTGCATTGTGTTGTTTGAAAGGGTGCAAGTTGTGAATTGGTTGTGTTTGTTGGAACCGTGGACGGTGGAAATATCTAAGTTTTAGGGGAGGTTTTGTCGAAATTTTTCTAAACATTTTGGATAAAACTTAGTGAAAAAATTATAATTAGTGTTATATCTTGTTTCTAACTTTTTTATTTCGGTTTTTCTTATTTACAGGAGTGCTGAAATGGTGACCATATGCTACCTTGAGGGCTCAAGAATGTTTTGATGCATAGAGACACTAATCTATGTTAGAAGTTAGAACTTTTATGTTTTGGTTGAACTTTTATGTTAGAACTTTTATGTTTTGGTTGAACTAATCAATGTACTCACTAGCTAATGTTATTTTGTTTCAAGACAATTTTAGCTAAAAGGATTTTGTTTGACTTATGTATGTTTTTGCATATTATATACATGTAAACTTGTTTATTAAAAGCGTTAATATATTAGTTAATTTAAAAAATAATTTAGTAAATTATGCATGTAATTTGTAATAAAAAAAAGTTGTTACAAAATAATTAATTTACTTTCGTAACTAAAGGAAAAAATGTTACAAAATCATGTTACATTTTGTAACAAAATTTTTTGATAGAAAAAAAATTGACTGTCACAAAAAATACCTTCAAGATCAAAATTTGTTACCACTTTTGTAATAGTTTCTGGTTTTTTGTATCAGAAAAAATTGTTACAAAATATGGTATTGAATTGTAACATATTCATTTTTCGTTACAAAAACTTTTTGTAACGGGACTTACTGCAATGGACCCTTTTTTTGTTACAAAAAACTTTTATTTCAAAATTTCGACGTTTTGTAACAATATTTTTTGTTACAAATACGCCTTTTTCTTGTAGTGACTAGTAGAAAAATATTCTAATCTAGGTATATATTCTAATAATAAAGAGAACAATTCATACCATGATACATGTGCCCGAATCAATGGATCAACTAAAAGTTTAAGAGCATATAAGTCATGCTAACTACACATAACTTAGCAAGAATATTCAGTAAATAAATATTTATTTCTCTATTCTTAATTCTTAGTTGGTACTTTTGGCCAATGAAAAAGGTGAATCTTGAATCATATCAGTTATTAGAACCTTCTATGCAACAATAAGAACAAGACTGCAATTAGATCCATCAATCCAGCAACCATCTACAATTTATTGAACATTGAATCAACAATGATAGCAAGTCAGCAACAATGAATCAACAAACAATAATAAAAAAGCAAAACAACAAAACTAGATATTAGATAATTGGATAATTCATAAAATGCAGGAAACCACTCAAAACAAGGAAGAGCTTTCTATGTTAATTGTTAAGGACATCCTCTGAGATTGAATATTGAACCATGAACAGTGAAAATCATAACAACAATCAGAAGCAATTTCAAGAAAACAAGAACAAGTAAATTAAACCATGAGCAACAATCAGAAGCAATTTCAATAAATCAACAACAAATAAATTAAACCATGAACAAAAACCAGCAACAAATATATACTGAAACGGAAATTGAACAACAATATACAAAAATCAACAACAAATTAAACAGCAATGTTTATGTATTCTCGATTCTCAATCTTCAAATTAGGGGAACAGGGCCATGCCTCAATTTTTGCCTTATTTTCAAAATTAGAATCATAACAAGTTTCAGCTAATAAATGCCTCAATTTTTGCATTATTTTCAAAATTAGAATCATAACAAGTTTCAGCAAATAAACACAGTTTACAAACAAAATCATTGAATACAACCAAACTGATTTCAAAGTCCCTAACAAGGAATCAACTTGACTCAAATCATTAACAAAGTAGCAAAAACACAACAAATTAAGAATTACCCTAAATCAAACAAGAACAAAAAATCAAACAAGAAATTCAAAATCAACCCTAAACAAGAATTACCCTAAAAAAACAGAACAAAAAATTCAGAATTAAAAAACAAAATCAGAATCAACAACTCAGCCATAGAATCAAGAACAAGCCAACCAAGTGGGTCATCCCAAATTAGAATTAATAAGAATACCAAACCAGAATTAAAAAAATAGAATCAGAATAAAAAAAACAAACCTGAGGCTTAGGCTCCATTACAGAGGACGACAGAGATGCTGCGACGGAGGCGACAAGGCTAGAAGAACTGGAAAACAAATTAAAATAAAGAACAAATTAAAAAAATTAATAATAACAGTGAACCAAGAAAAAAAATTAAAATAAAAAACACCAATCAATAATCAAGAAGAAAATTATAACAAAAATAGAAAAGGAAAAAATGGCAGATAGAGGATGAAAACTCAGAAACAAAATCAAGAATAAACCTGCATGACGGACGACAAGCGGCTGAACTACGCTGCGCTGTGCTTCACGGAGGGCGACACGGGGCTATTGATATGTGGACGTCGACACAACGAGTCGGTGGCTGCTACACTACTGCTGCTGTTTCACTGCGTGGGAGACGACGGAGAGAGAGCGGGTACGAGAAAGGGAGAGGGAGAAGGAGGGGATAAGGGGGAGAAAGGCTCCTTCGCGGCTGCTGCAGTCAGGACTCTGGAGGATGGCAGAGGAGAGTTGAAAGATGAGGGTTGAGAGTTCAGAGTAGGGTAAGGCATGTCTGCGGCGCTGAAGTGGGGGTGAATAAATGGGCTTCACATTAGGGTTAGGGTAATTAAAATGTTTTATTTATATACCGGTTCGGTTCAAGTTTTCTCAACCAAAACCGAAAACCGAACCAAACGAACAAAAAACTGCAAAAACATAATTTTTTGGTTATTTTGGTTTTTGGTTATTTCGGTTTTCGGTTCGATTCGTCGGTTTTATTCGATTTTGAACACCCCTATATTGGCTTGACTATAAATAGTTCCTTTCATGTTTTTTAATATATACAATCAATAATATAAATATTATCATTCTCACTATTTTCTCTTTTGGTTCTCTCAAATCATAATTTTTATTTTCATAACACATTATCAGCACGAGTTCTACTCTATGGTTAAGTAATTATCTTTTTCTTACTACTCACTTTATTTTCTCCCTCTTTCTTAATCATCATTGTCAATTCTTTTTATATATACATTTACGTTTCTTTATATATATATATACCACACAAAAATAACTATTTTATCATTCTTTTTCATAAATACATTTTTCTTTTTTTCCTAATATTTTTTTATTTTTTTTCTTTGATAGTTTTTCATTTTTTTTCTTTAGTTTGTTATATTATTATTTTTATTTGATTTATTTATATTATTTGTTTTTTATATAAATATAATATTTTATTTAATATTAATATCATTCCCTGAAGTGAATGATAATTAATCATATACAAAATTATTTTTCAAAATGAATAATAATTAATTATAAACATAATCATTTTCGAAGTGAATGATAAACATAATTATTTCTTTAAGTGAAGATATAGCACCCATAGTGCTAGTATTATAATTTTATTTACATTTTCAGCAATGAATGTATAACTTTAATAGTTTATTTAAATTATTTTTACTATCTTAAAAGGAATAATATATTTTATCAATTTCCTGAAGAAAATTGATTTATTTATTTTTTCATTTATTTATCATTTTACTTTTCTTCCTTTCCTTTTATATGTATCATTAACATTATTATTCTTAATTATTTACTTGTTTTTATTTATAGAGCTATTATGTCAAATTTGTAAAAGCTTGAATTTGTTGTTCTTGATTTAACCGGCAAAAATTATTTAGAATGGGCGCTCGATGCTGAAACCCACTTAGTATCCAAAAAGTTTGGAGATACCATAAAGAAAGAGGTACAATCGTCAAGTAGAGATAAGGCTAAGGCACTAATTTTTCTACATTATCGTCTCCATGAGGGGTTAAAAGTAGAATACTTGATTGTTAAAGATCCACAAGAACTATGGACAAATTTGAAAGAGAGATATGAACACCAAAAGATTGTACTATTGCCTAAAGCTCGTTATGAATGGATACACTTAAAGCTGCAAGATTTTAAAACAGTTTGTGAATTCAATTCTGGACTTTTCAAAATAAGTTCTTACCTGGAATTGTGTGGCCAAAATGTCACAAATGAGGACTTAATGGAAAATACTTATTCCACGTTCTACGCTTTCAATGTGTTGTTGCACCAATAGTACCGTCAAAAGGGCTTCAAAAGGCATTCTGATCTAATAGGTTGTCTCCTATTGGCATAAAAAGATAATGAATTATTAATGAAGAACCATGAAGTCCATCCTACTGGCTCAACTGCTTTTCCTGAAATGAATGCGGCATTTTGTGAACATAAAAGAAATTACAATTAAAATATTGGTCGAAACCGTTGTTGTGGACGTGGACGTAGGCGTGGGCGTAGCAAATGGATCAATAAGGTTCCTATCCATAATCAAAAGTGGAATAAATATAAAAAGCGTGCTCCGAGCAATAATTCACAAAATGTGAAAAATTTGTGCTATCGATGCGGATTAAAAGGTCATTGGTCGTGTACATGTTGTACCCCTGAGCATTTTGTCAAGCTATATCAAAACTCTATCAAGAGGAAAGGAATAAAATAAGAGACCAATTTGACTATTCAATGAGATGAAGCTAACGGTGTTGAAATGAATCTGAAATCCACTGATGATATCTACGCAGACCTTGATGACTTCCTTAACCTTTGATTTTGGTGGCCCAAGCAATGCATTTTTTTTAGATAATGCAATTTTCTTTATAGAAGAACATTAATCAAGAAATCTTTCATTTTAGATCATTTTTTAGCTAGTTTTTTTCCTTTCTCCCGTTGATTGTAGTTTCAAGTTTTCTTTTGATTTTTTTTATTAATGGTAATTTTTATTTTTCGTAATAAAGATATGGATATTTATCACGCTTCGCTCAAATTCAACAATGAAGAAGTATGTTTCGCTGATAGGGCTTTAACACATACAATACTTAGAGACAAAAGATATTTTGTCTCTCTTGTTACAAATGAAGCAAATGTAAGTTCAATTATAGGTAGTGCAAAAATGATTGGAGGCTCCATAAGAGCTACTATAGTATTACCTAATGGAACTAAGTTCTTTATAAATAATGCACTACTATCAAGTAAATCTCATAGAAACTTGCTATGTTTTAAAGATTTCTGCCAAAATAAATACCATGTAGAAACTGCAAGAGAAGAAAACAATGAATATCTTTATATTACAACTATGAGATCAGGAGAAAAATCCATGTTGGAGAAACTACCTGCTCTTTCTTCAGGTTTGTACTACACTACTATTAGTAATGTGAAATCACATGCCGTAGTAAACCAGAAGTTTACAAATACAAATATATTTACAATTTGGCATGACTGGTTAGGTTATTCGGGTTCAATTATGATGAGAAGAATTATCCAGAATTCATCTGGTCACCCTCTAAAAGAACATAGAATCCTCTATTTTAATGAATTCTCATGTGTTGCATGTTCTCAACGAATGCTAATTACAAGACCATCTCAAGAAAAAATTGGAATCGAATCACCATCTTTTTTGGAACGCATTCATGGTGATATATATGGGCCCATTCACCCATCATGTGGACCATTTAAATATTTTATAGTTTTAACATATGCATCTTCACGATGGTGCCACATTTGTTTACTATCAACTCGTAACATGGCGTTTGCGAGATTGTTAGCTCAAATAATTAAATTAAAAACTCATTTTTCATACTATGTTATAAAGGCAATATGCCTTGATAATGCTAGTGAATTTAGGTCACAATTATTTAATAATTATTGTGTGTCAACTAGAATTATTATAGAAGAACCTATTGCTCATGTTCACACTCAGAATCATCTAGTAGAATCATTGATTAAACACCTTCAGTTAATAGCTAGACTATTACTTATGAGAACTAAAATGCCCATTTTAGCATGGGGCATGCTGTTTTGTATGCCGCAGCACTTATACGCTTAAGAACAACAAGTTACCTAAAATTCTCTCCTTTACAACTGGATTGCGGTCAGGAGCCAAATATTTCTCATCTTAGGATATTTGGATGTATGATTTATGTCCCAATTACTCCACCACAATGCACAAAGATGGGATCCCAAAGAAGATTGGAGATATATATTGGTTAAGAATCCCCATCAATTACAAAATATCTTGAACCCATGACGGGTGATTTATTTTAAGTCAAGATTTTCTAATTGCCACTTTGTTCAAACAAATTTTCCAAAATTAAGGGGGAGAAAATAAGCAGTTGAAAAAGAAAATTACTTGGAATATATTATTGTTATTACATTTAGATCCTTACATTAGACAATGTGAAATAGAAGTACACAGGTTAATTCATATGCAAAATATTGCAAACCAATTGCCAGACACATTTACTGACCTAAAGAGAGTAACAAAATCTCACATTTCAGCTGCAAATGCACAAATAAAATAAATATTTCTGAAGGTCAAATTGTTAGTGCAAATGAAAGTAATCCATGCCTAAAGCCTGAAAAACCAATCGGTTCTAAGGATAAAAATTTTCCAAAAATGAGAGAGATAATCAATCATAATGGTTACAATATGGAGACAAATACTCAAAGGGGATCCAAAGATATAACTATTATGAAACCTCTGAAGAGGTTCAGGTACTTGAAAATGAAGAGATCTCAATAAGTTATGCCACTACTAGAAAAATATGGGATCAAAAGAATACTATTGTCGACAACATTTTTGCTTATAATATTGCTATAGAAATAGCAAAGTAAGATGAGAATCATGAACCAAAATCTATCAAAGAATGCAAACAAAGAGATGGTTAGCCAAAATAGAAAGATACAATTCACGCTAAATTAACTTTACTTATAAAACATGAAGTTTTTAGTCCTATAGTCAAAACCCCTGAAGGTATAGAACCAGTGGGATACAAGTAAATTTTTTTGTGCAAACAAAATGAGAAGAATGAAATAGAAAGATACAAAGCATGACTAGTAGCACAAGGGTTCTCAAAAAAACTTGGTATTGACTATGTGAAAACGTATTCTCCTGTGGTGGATTCAATAACATTAAGATATCTGATTAGTCTAGTTGTGCATGAAAAGCTTGACATGCGCCTAGTGGATGTTGTTACAGTCTTTTTATATGGCTCAATTGATAAAGATATTTATATGAAAGACCCTGAAGGACTCAAAGTGCCTGAAGCATACAATAATTCTCCAAAGATTTGTTTAGTAAAACTTCAAAAATTCTTGTTTGGATTAAAACAATCTGAGCTTATGTGGTATAAATGTCTCAGTGAGTACTTATTGAAAGATGGATACAAAAATGACCGTATATGTTCATGTATGTTCATTAAAAGAAAATCTAAATCCAAATTTTTTATTATGGTAGTATATATTGATGATTTAAGCATCATTGGATCACTTGAAGGGATTAGAAAAACTGTAGATTATTTAAAAAGAGAATTTTGAAATGAAAGATCTTGATAAAATAAAATTTTGTCTTGGTTTACAAATTGAACACTTGAAGGACGGTATATTCATCCATTATTCAACATATACTGAGAAACTTCTGAAAAAAATTTATATGGATAAGGCACACCCATTGAGTACTCTAATGGTGGTGAGATCACTAGATGTGAATAAAGATCCATTTTGACCATGTGAAAATAATGAGGAGCCCTTTGGTCCTGAAGTACCCTATCTTAGTGCTATTGGTACACTAATGTATCTTGCTAACAATACAAGACCAGATATAGCTTTTTTAGTAAACTTGTTATCAAGATTTAGCTCCTGTCCAACTAGAAAACATTGGAATGGTGTCAAACATATATGAAGATATCTTCAAGGATCTATTGATAAGGTTTATTTTACTCCAATAAATCAACATTTCAATTAGTTGGATATGCATATGCAGGTTTTCTTTCTGATCCACATAAAGGCAGATCACAAACAGGTTATCTATTCACATGTGGAGGCACAGCTATGTCTTGGTGCTCAACAAAGCAAACTATAGCTGCAACATTCTCAAATCATATAGAAATATTAGCCATTCATGAAGCAACTCGAGAATGTGTTTGCCTTAGGTCAATCACCCAACATGTCTAAGATATGTGTGGCTTACCTATGAAGAAAATGCCAACAGTCATAGACGAAGATAAATCTTCTTGCATACATCAACTAAAAAAAGGATACATCAAAGGAGATAGAACAGAGCAGATTTCAGCAAAGCTCTTCTACTCTCATGATCTTCAACAAAGTAGTGACATAGACGTTCAACAAATCCGTTCCAATGATAATTTAGCAGATATGTTCACTAAAGCACTACATACTTCAACATTTGAGAAGCTAGTATACAAAATAGGAATGTGCTGACTAAGAGATATCAAGTGATGTAATTATCAGGGGACTAATACCGGCTGCACTCTTTTCCTTAACCATAGTTTTTATCCCACTTTGGGTTTTCCTGGTAAGATTTTTGATGAGACAAATACTTAACATATTATAAGACAGTATACTTTTTTCCCTTCACTATATTTTTTAGTAAGATTTTTTATGAGGCACTAGTCTACTATTACTAATAAGGACATCCAAGGGGGAGTATTATAAATATATTTATTGTGGATGCCCTAGTGAAGCGTTAGGCTCTTAGCTAAGAGTTGGGCCCTTAATTAAGAGTTGGACCCTTGGCTATAAATAGCCCCTATCATGTTCTCTAAAGTACACAATCAATAATAGAATTACTTATCATTCTCCCTATTTTCTCTCTTCCTTCCCTCAAACCCTAATCCTTATTTTCCTAACACGACTGATTTTAGGAATGGTATAAGATGGATAGTGAAAATAAGATACAAGGATAGTGATATAAAAAATAGTTTTTTTTTTTCATGATAAATTAAATATAAAAAGAATAAGTTATAAAAATTCAATTTATTTTTGTTTTTTTAAACAAAAAATTCAAAAATAATAATAATAAAAAATATAATTATGATAAAGTGATAGAAATAATAAAAAATAATGTATATTTTGTCTTTATATCTTTTATTTAAAAGTGACACAGAATATATTAATTCAATGTCTCTAAACACAATATTTGTGTCTATATCTAATTTATCAAAAATAATTTTGTATCTTTTTATCTTTGTTTCAGTGTCTTATATCTATAAATAAATACTCATGTCTTCTATGACTATAGTACTATGAAAGGTTTGACTTAGGTAATCACAAAATTAAGAGAAATGTTAAGTGAATTTTTTTTATGTTGCAACCTAGTGTTTTAGTAAATTAATTTTTTGGGCTTTCTATTGTTAGAATTCGAAAATTTTGCAGGACACATTTCACCTCAGATTAATAGACTGAATTTAAGGATACAATAAAAAATATAATAATATATTAATAATAAAATATTATTAACATATCAACAAGTAGCTCAAAAAGTCAAAGATGATATTTTTGTACTCATATAATTACCAAGTCCAAAGTTTAACCGATTAGAATTATTATCATATTCTTTTGATTAGTGTAACTGTACTACAATACTCTAGAGATATTTTAGAGTGAAAATAATTATAATATTATAATCCCAAGAGTTGCTATCCAAGAAGAAGACATTGAGAAAAGATGAGATAGTGATGATAGCCAAGGCGTGCAGTGCTATTATCCAAAGAGACTTGCCAAAGAAATTGAAAGATTTAGGGAGCTTCCAAATTTCATGCACTATTAGAAAAACCGCCTTTGAGAAGGCATTATGTGATCTAGGGACAAGCATTAATCTGATGCCATTGTCCATGATGAAGAAGTTACAAATCAAAGAGGTAAAACTAACAAGGATAGCCCTACAAACGGTGGATAGATCAATGAAGTATGCATGTGGAGTAGTTGAGAATATCTTGGTCAAGGTGGGAAAGTTTTTCTTCCCAGGAGATTTTGTGATCCTTAACATGGAGAAGTATGAGAATGCATCCATCATTTTAGGGATACTATTCCTAGCTACTGGAAGAGCCCTCGTTGATGTAGAAAAAGGTGAATTGCATGATGAACACTTACTTTTTCATCTCTTCAAAACCATGCATCATCTAAATGAGAAGGAGAATTGCATGAAGGTTAATTCAATTGATCCAAATATGAAGGAAGCACCTAACGAAGTAGCACTAGAAGTTCCACGTCCATGCTTGAAGGGAAAAGAAGAAGAAGAAAACCAATAGAGAATACAACCACCCAAGAAGCTCCTTCTGTAATCTGATGCGTTCACATCTTGAGTAGTTTTTCTTATATTTTTCTTATCTTTTTCTTTTGTTTTTGTAAGCATAACTACAAAATCTTTCTTTAATCTCATTACTTTTTAATGTCATTTCTTACTAAGTATTTTTAAGAAAATATATGATTAAAGAGATGAAAATCAAGTAGCAAAGAAGGGATGAATCAAGAGCCAAGCATTGCATAGAGAATCAAGGAAAGTACATGAAGATCAAAGCCATGTAAACTATGCAAGGAGCTGGAGAGGAAGGCAAGGGTGTGTAATGCCCCAATGTTGCCAGAGGAAGCGTGCCATGCCTTGAAGAGAACGTGCAATGCCCTAGGTACAAGAGTGAAGGGCATGCCACTCCTTAAAACTAGGAGGAGGGGCGTGCCATGCTCATGAGAGATTGATGCATGGCGTGCCACGCCATGAAGAGCACGTTCCACGCCCATGAAGTAGCAAAGCATGAGGTGCCATCTAAGGAAGAGGCGTGCCATGCCTATGAAGTAACAAGGCATAGGATGCCACGCAGTGAAGGAGAAGTGACATGCCATGAAGAGCAAGTGCCACACCCATAAAGAGCAAAGCATGGCATGCCACATGAAGTAGGGGGTGCAACACCCTCTATACAGGAGCCTCAGCATGCCACACATGAGGCAGGTGTGCCATGCCTATGATGGAACAAAGATGGAGTGCCACACTATGGAGAGAAGTTCCACACACATGAAGGAACAAAGAGTTGGCGCACCACATTATGGAGCTGGTGTGCCATGCTTGAAAGAAAATAACCCTTGAGAGCAAATTTGCAAAGCTGTCAATGCTAACCTCTTCACAGTCAAGTGAGCATAACTTGAGATAGAAAGGTCCAAATGAGGTTGTTCAAAATGGTGTTGGAAAGCTAACATCTAGAGATTCAAAATGATATGCATATGTGTTTTGTGGACGTTCAATTTGGGGCGCGAACGAGCCTCATCTTTCTGGCTAAAAATTAACGTCGGGATGTAGAGCATGGTACACCCAGACATCAGTGTGGCATGCCTAAACACCCAAGACAACAGTGTGGAATATCCAAAAAGCTATGTGGCACGCCTGGTACACGCCCAAGACCGTCCTACACACCAATTGAACCCCATTCTCCCCTAAAAGATGTAATTTTAGTTAAGATTATGGAAGATTCTATAAGATAGAATTTGATTTGAATTAGTTTTTATTTGGATTTGGATTATTATTAGTTATCTTAATCTTCCTAATAGATAAGATAAAGATTTGGTTCTTGAATTTGAATTATTAAGAAACCTAGGATTTAAATAAGTGAAATTGCTCACAGAGAAGGACACCCAGGGGAGGATCTTTGGATCCCTCACGTGTCTCTCTTTTTCTTCTTTTCTTTTGTTTTATTTTTCAATTCTTCATGAGTTACTAAACCTTTGTTAAAGGGTTAGGAGCTCTGTACATATTTTAATAGTTCATTAATATAAGTTTTCTTTTGTTTTAAAGCTTTACATTAATCTGTTTATGGTTGAGTATTTCACTCTTCATTACTAAAGGATTAGTAGCATCGATAGGTGTGCTAACCCCGTCTTGGATTTGTTTACTAATTTGACAAAACTAATTTTCAAATCATTCTTGAAAACTCTTTTAGGTGACCTTTTAAATCAGCACGACATAGTGGTTTTCTATCTACGCGACACAATACATGATTTTTATTACCCTAGTTTTGAATACGTGAAATATAATTCGGATTAGGAAAATTCTTGAAAATTGTGTTTTCTCATTGAGAAACTGAATCGGATTTTTGAACTTAACCTCTTTGATTAATCGATCGACCAAGACATTAGCGGTTGGTTAATTAAAGAGAAACCAAGGAGCCAAGACATTGGAAATCGGTTACTTTAGATTCGTCCTGAACAGATATTTGTAAACTTTAGAACTAGGTTAACAAGGTTCAATTCTCCTGAGAACATGAGCATCTTTGAAACCCTAGACACTCTCCACTATTGATTTCTCTAATTCAATAATTACTACCTCCGAAGCGTTCAACATTCAAGGTTCCAGCATTCAAGCATTCTAGGGTTTTTCAACACTCCTTAATCTAGGTTCTATTGATCTAATTAGTAATTTAATTCGATATTTGTGTGATCAGTCCTTTAATCATCATGGAAACGATATCCATTCATCGTGGTATTACTTGAACGATCCGGTGTACTTGCCGGTATCCGTGATCTTCACTTTTCACTCATCATAATCAAGTGTGCACTATCAAGAAAGGAGGAAGAGAGGCCTATGAAGAAGACCAAAAGGTAGAAAAACAAGAGAATTCCCACAATAGATTTTGAACCACGGCAAAGAGTGCTATAATTCCATCCCCCATCATGGATATTTCTAGAAAAATCCAACACATGGTCAGGGCCATACACAGTAACGAGATTTTTTTCACCAAACACATTGAGCTCATAGATGATGACAAAGGATGGAAGTTCACAGTGAGAGAGGAGGAGTTGAAGTACCATGATGAACCTCTAACTTAGCAAGAACTAACCGTCAAGCTAGTGACATTAAAAGAGCACATGTTGGGAGGCAACCTAATCATCGGTATCTTTTTATTTTATTTTTTATTTTGTTTGTTTTATCTGAATAAGCACATACATTACTTATAGAACTTTTTGAGGATAATTATGATCATTCAACATGCATTACAATCCATCACCTTAATTATTTTGTTGCTTGAGGACAAGCATCCATTCTAAGTTTGGTGTTGGAGGCTACATAGAACAAAGCCTAGAAAAACAAAAAGGGAGGTAACTCTGTCTATAGTCTTTAATTCCTTATTTTTTGCTTCTATTTTTGGTTGATAATCATGATTTATTCTTCATTACTTTACTTAACTTTTGAATTTACTTGTTCCTAAAATCCTTAAACATGTAACAAAGGATGTCTTAACAAATTCTTTTTAATAAGTTGAAGAAATATTTTTTATTTTTGGGGCAAATAAGATTAAGAAAAATGAGTGTTTGATAATGTGATTGTGTAATGAGGTTGCATGTTTGTAAAAACTTACATGGGGAGCTTTAGGAGATGGAATAAAGTTTAGAGAAGTATTATGGATTCTGTTAAAAATCTATAAGACCAAGAAGCAGCAAGAAAAAAAAAGTGAAAGAAAAACAAAGAGAAAGACCCAAGGCTTTGAGAACCAATGGCCAGGAAGGTTAAAAAGAAACAAAGCTCAAATAGTTTCCTAGTTAAGTGCCTGTGATGTTGCTGTGTCAAAGAGAGAGGCTTGAGCAATTAGAAAATCCTTTATGCATAGTTCTTTTCTTGTTTGGGGAGAAGCAAGATCTTAAGTTTGGTGTTTTGATGCATGAGTATCTTTAGTTGTTTTCTTTATTAGTTATTTGAATAAAGTTAGTGATTTCCTTATTATAATTGAGATTTTTTGTGCTTTAATCAATGTTTCTTGGAGTTGCTTTGAGTTTTGATATGTTTAATAGGTTATTAGAAGATTTTAGACAAGAACGAAGAAGTAAAAGGACAAGCAGAGAAGCCCTTGAGAGCCAAAGAGGAGGACATGTAATGCCTATACAAAAGAGCATGAATGCAACCTCCAAGGAACCAAACTTGAAGTGGCGTTCCATGCCACAACCTCAAGTGGCATGCCAAGATCCATCCTCAAGCTCCAAGGAAGGGCTTGCCACACCTTCAGGGAGCCAATTTGAGAATGGCGTACCACGCCAAGCGGGGAGTGCAACACGCCTTCAAAAAGGAGAATAGCTTGGGCATGGAATGCAACACGCCAAACTTGGTGCACAACACACCATTGATGGAACTCCCAGGCCACACCTATGGCGTGCCACGCTACTTAGGCATGTCACACGCTTACGATCTCCTCACCAAGGGCGTGCAACATGCCAGCCACACCATGCACGCCTTTGATAAACCACTATTTTATGGTTTACAATGTGTTTAATTGTGTGGTTTTATCATGGTCTTTATCCACTTACTCATATAATTAGCATCCATTTATATTTCCTTCCTAAAATTATTACATAATTGAAAACATGCTTCTTTGGTCTTAATTTAGCTAATCTTAATCCTCTCTTATTACCATTCGATGCTTTGATCTGTGTTTTAAGTGTTTCAGGCTTTATAGGGCATGAATGAGTAAGAGATTGGGAAGGAAGCTTGCAAAAATAGAAGGAACACAAGAAATTGAGGAGATGACCAGCGAGAAGTGACGCGTACGCGTCAACGACGCGATCGCGCGGAAGAATGGAATTCGCAGTGACGCGGCCGTATGGCTCACGCGACCGCGCGGATTGGAAAAGCACAAGTGACGCGGAAGCGTGGACGACGCGAACGCATGGCTGGGAAAAACACGAATGACGCGTCCGCATGGCTGACGTGATCGCGTGACGTGCGCGATCTGCAGAATTACAAAAGTCGCTGGCAGAGATTCTGGGCTGCATTTCAACCCAGTTTTCGGCCTAGAAACACAGATTCAAGTCAGGAAACTTGCAGAGACTCATTAGGCTCTTATAATTTATAATTCTAGTTTTAGATGTAGTTTTTAGAGAGTGATGTTCTCTCCTCTCTCTTAGGATTAGGATTAGGATTAGGATTTACATTAGGATTATGATTTCATCTTCTGAGTTCTAGGTTATTCCTTTTATTTATTTTTCTAATTTATTTTATGAACTCCTTCATGCTAAATTTGAATTTATGTTTAAACATAGTTTGATTGCCTTCTTCTATTTATGTTATTGATGCTTTTAATTTAATTTAGATTTTATTCCCTTTTGGCTTTAGTTGATTAATTGTTAACTCTTGAGTTATCAAACTCATTGTTGACTGAAAATTGGAATTCTTCAAGAATTAATTCGAGATCCAATAACTCTAACTTTTCCTAAGGACAGACTAGGACTTGAGGATTCGAATTAATTCATTCACTTAACTTACCTTCATAGTTAGAGGTTAACATAGTGGGAGAAAAATCCAATTCTCATCATAATTGATAAGGATAACAGGGATAGGACCTCCAGTTTTCATACCTTGCCAAGAGTTTTATTAGTTATTAATCTATTAATTCCCTGCAATCCCTTTCTCTTGTTCAAAAGCTTTTCAACCACCAAAAACACTGTTTTGCATAACCAATAATAATTCATACTTCCCTACAATTCCTTGAGAAGACGACCCGATGTTTAAATACTTCGGTTATCAATTTATTTAGGGGTTTGTTACTTGTGACAACCAAAACGTTTGTATGAAAGGACTTTTGTTGGTTTAGAAGCTATACTTGCAACGGGAATTTATTCTGAATTCTAGACCACGCAAAAGTTCTCTCATCAAAATGGCGCCGTTGCCGGGGAATTGCAAACGTGTGCCTTATTATTGGTTATTGTAAATATTTTCAAAAAAAAAATATTTTTCTTTTACTTGTTTATTTGTTTTCTCTCTTCCCTCTTATTTCTGATAACTACTATGAATTCTCACCCCTCTCGCTTTAAGTTTGGTTCTAACTTTGTTGAAGGAAATAGAAACCACAGCAGGAATATGCATCAAGGTTAGACCAATCAAGGATGGATGGAGCCAAGAGGATCTGATCAACCTTTTAGGCAACAACACCTTCCAAGATATCATGGACGAAGACCATTCTGCAATGCATACCAAAATGATAGATATCCTCAACATGACTTTGGACCACCATACTCACAAGCCTCTTTCCACCAAACACCTCCATATGACCCTAATCCTTATCCACCACACCAACCACCCTACGAGCCATACTTAGAACCACCACCTCAATATTCACCATCTCCATATCCTTATCAAGATGAACCACCTTCCTACTATGAACCCTTTCTCCCAACAAATGAACCCTCCTATCCACCCCAAACCTCCATGGAGAAAGCATTTACCGATCTAAACTCTACTATACAAGCTCTCGCCACCTGAATTAGACCATCAAATACCTTCAATAATCAACTCTCAAGCTCTAGTGCACTTCTTTTTCAACCACATAATGATCCACCCATCCCATCACCACCATCCATGGAAGTGCACCCACATCCATCAATCCAAGAGCAAGATGATCCCAATGATGCTATTGATATGGAACAAGAGAGAGAGTATCATCTTCGCGAATCCATACTTCATAAGAAGCTAGAGGAGGCACTAAAGGTGAAGGTAGGAGAGACCCTTGAAGATGAAGGAGTAATTGAAGGGAGTTGTCATGGAAAGGTAATCATCAAGGAGGAGCAAGAGTCAAGGGATCATTTCAAGGAAACAGTAGATCAATTTCATGCAACCCTTCATCAATTGAAGCAAGCAATAAGTCAATTACCTTCCGGACGTTCGGACACTCAAGGAACCACCATGGCTTCATGTGGAGAATCTAATGAAGAACGTAGCATGAAAGAGACACTAGAGACTCCAGTGGACAATAAAGAGCATGACTTTGTACTGGAACAAGTGGAGAAAGCCATAATAGTTACAGAGGAAGAAGTGGTTGAAGATTTAGGAGATGCAGAATCTCCACGGGAACCTCAAGTCACAGAACCCTCTTCTAAGGAGTTTGAATTTGTTGTTGAGGAGGGTGTACAACCCCTAAGGCATGTTATGGTTGAAGACTTGGAAGAGGTTGATCAAGAGATGGAGATTCAAGAAGAAAAAGCACAACCTCCCATACCCTTGGTGAACAATGAAGAGGAAATTGAATCAGAAGAAAGCTACCAAGAGGAAGAGGTTGATATTGAAGAAGCTTGCAAAGAGGTGATAGTTGTCAAAGAAGAGCACAAGGGAGTGGAGCTTGCACGATCATTAGAAACACCTCCCCCTAAGTTGCCATCATCCTTCACAACATTCAAGTGGGTAAAATTCATAACCCTTAGCTTTCTAATCCCACTTGAATATGGGCTACTAGAGACGGATGGTCAACTTAGAGCTCTCTGTGGTATTAAGAGTAAGAAGAAGATGGTCAGTGATAAGATTTATCCTGCAAGGTTCAACATGGTTGTGTGCTCAACATTTAAACGCAAAGGTTGGTGTAGAGCTCCACTGAATGGGTCTAGGAAGTTGTCTGGCTGCTTCAGTGAGAATTCAGATTGTTTGCCACCCGGCTGGAACAATATTGCTCAACAAGAAGACGGGTGCAAAAGCAAGATTTGGGACCCCAGAATTCAATCTAGAAATCAACACTCTTGGGGCCTTATCACTTGCTTTAACTTACTTGAAGGCTTTCTGCGCCTAGTTTGGGACCCCAGAGGCTACTGTAATTCTAAACACTGGTGGAGATTCCTGGATCAGTACAAGCACAAGCCACCATAACAAGGAGCTCACCAGAATGTCCAACTTAAGGACTTTAACTAAAAGTGCTAGGTGGGAGACAACCCACCATGGTATGATCGTTCTTTTTCAATTTTATTTCGTGTTGTTTATTTTTTTTCTATTTTATTTTATTTTCATTGAACCTGGAAGTTTTCATAGCATCTACATTAACACTGCATACTGCATACTGCATAATTGCATAAAAAAAAAGAAAGAAAGGGAAACCACGCACGCGACGTGGCAGCATCGCTGACGCGTACGCGTCACTAGTGCGTTGGGAAGAAAAGATTTGAACAGAGAGTCACGCGAGAGCGTGGCTGGAGGAGCACCTTTAGCGTAATTTGACCCCACGCGACCGCGTCGCTCATGCGACCGCATCATGTGGAACTTTGGCCTCCCACGCGACCGCGTCAACCACGCGGCCGTGTGCCATGAAAATTCGACGTCAAAAAGGTGCATGGCCGAAAGTTGTGCTAGAATTGGGCTGGACTCGTGCTAGAAGCCCAAGCCCTACCACGCGAATGCGTGACCCACGCGGCCGCATCGTCTTTCAAAAATGGCCATCCACGTGATCGCGTCACCCGCGCGACCGCGTCACCCAATTTTTGGAATTAATGATTTTGAACAGAGAGTTGTGCAGGCGCGAGGCTGCACTCGCGCCAGAAGCGTAACATATGTCACGCGACCGCGTGATCGATGCGATCGCGTCGATTAACTTAAAGTGGCGTTTGCGTCGCCTGCGCCGCACAGCTTACCCAAATAAGCCAAGATATCTCATCTTTTCTTCCCCAAATCTAATCTTTTCTTTCCCTTCTTATTTCTTTCTTCCTTCTTTTCTTTTTCTTTCTTTTTTTTCTCTTTTTCTTTTAATTGGTGTTGGAAATCTATTTGGGTCATTATTTTGCTTGTGGATTGTTAAGAAATTATTTGACAATTATATATATATATATATATATATATATATATATCATTTTTTAAAGGGTGCTTACATGTTCAATTTAATACTTTTCATACCTTATTTAATATGCATGCTTTATGTTTGTGAAAAAGCCCGTATGGCATCATGCACTTTTCTACATTATTCTATTCTACTATTCAATACTTGCTTTTCACAAATTTCCTTTACTATTTTATTAATTAAATATAATTGTCAATACAAACGTTATTGTTAGTTTCTCATGACTAACAATACATTAAAGCTTTTGATGCTTGATCTATGCTACTCATGCCCTTGCCGACATGCTAATAAACATCTTGCATCCATTACTCCCCATGCCTTGCTATATTTCTATTGATGAACTGATCACATGGAATCGCGACCATGTCTTTCATTCACTATTTTTTACTTGGCATGATTATCACTCGTACCGCCCTCTTCTTTACTCTATCCCTTTGACTTCATGTCCCTTTCTCTTCTCCCTTTTTCAGGCTGGCCACCGGGAAGAGTAAAGAGAAAGACTCTACAATGAGCATCGGCTGAGGAACCACAACACCCGCCCACCTGTACATCTCAGCATGCACCGAGGACGGTGCAATCTTTAAGTGTGGGGAGGTCGATACCGATCTCCACGGGTCAGTAGTCCCTTCTTAACACCAATTTTTGTTTTTCATTGTTGCATTTGCATGTTTGATTGCATGTTTGTTTTTTGTGCATATTTTACCACTTGGTTAAATAATATTTTCTTTTTCGAGAAATTTTTATAGTATTTCACTAATTTGAATAAAACTTTTTGAAAAACTTGTTTGAAGAAATATTATTTTGGAACATAATTTAGAGCTCGAACACACAAAACCAGTGAGATTTTGAGCCTATTTGATTGGTTGCATTTTTTCAACCAATATTTTATTTTTGGTGTGTGTTTTTCTCTCTAAAATTGTGATCTTTGTCTTGCTTAATTCTATATTTCCATTGTTTGATGTATGCATGCACTGATATGATTGAGGCCTTTGTTTCACTAAGCTTACATACCCATACGGCCTTACACTTTCATTATCCTTTGCAAACCAATTTGAGCCTAATATACCCATTTGTTCTTTACTCTAGCTCATTACTGACTCTAAGCGGAAAACAATAATGTCCTTAATTTGAATCCTTGGTTAGCTTAGACTAGTAAAAGTGCTTATGATTTAAGTGTGGGGAAGTTGGGTTTGAAAATATTTGGTTTGAATAATTGGGTGTTGTATACTTTGGTGAAAATGTGCAAAATAATGGTTGAGCACATGTTATTGCATTCAATACTTTAATTATATGCATTGAAAAAAAAGTGAAAAAGAAAAAGAAAAGAGCAATTAATAAAAGGGGACAAAATGCCCCAAAATAAATAAGTGAAATCAATGCATATGAGCTGTATTCAAAACTCAGAATGCATAAATATGTAGTAAGCACAGTTAATGGGAAGTTAGATTTTGTATTTTAATTAAATAGATTGTCTTAAGTTAGGTGGAAAGTTTATGTTAATTAAGGATTCAAATTTTAGTCCACTTGGCCAAATACAATCCTACCTTGACCCTAACCCCATTACAACCCTTAAAAGACCTCTTGATTTGTGTATTGGTGGATTAAATTTTTGTTGATTGTTAGATGAAGAGCAAGCTATAGAAAGCAAGATTAGTAGAGAATTGAGAGAATTGACCCTAGACACTTGAGAGTTAGAATGATATACACTACTAGTAAGGGTTCAGTGCTTAATTCTATGTTTCCTGCTTTTATGAGCTATCTTCTTCTTGCAAGTTATTTATATTGTATTTTGTGATTTGAATTAGTGAAATCCAGTTCATATTTATTCTTGAAAGATTTATTTACTTTTTCACCAAGTAGGTAGAATCATTTTAGCATGTAGTTGCATTCACATTCATAGGTTGCATTGCACGAGTCTTGCCCTTCCCTACTCATTTATTTGGTCTCTTTGAGTTTAGCATGAGGACATACTAATGTTTAAGTGTGGGGAGGTTCATAAACCACTATTTTATGGTTTACAATGTGTTTAATTGTGTGGTTTTATCATGGTCTTTACCCACTTATTCATATAATTAGCATGCATTTATATTTCCTTCCTAAAATTATTACATGATTGAAAACATGCTTCTTTGGTCTTAATTTAGCTAATCTTAATCCTCTCTTATTACCATTCGATGCTTTGATCTATGTGTTAAGTGTTTCAGGCTTTATAGGGCATGAATGAGTGAGAAATTGGGAATGAAGCTTGCAAAAATGGAAGGAACACAAGAAAATGAGGAGATGACCAGCGAGATGTGATGCGTACACGTCAGTGACGTGACCGCGCAGAAGAAAGAAATTTGCAGTGACGCGGCCACATGGCTCACACGACCGCGCGGATTGGAAAAGAACAAGTGACGCGGAAGCGTGGACGACGCGAACGCGTGGCTGGAAAAAACCCGAATGACGCGTCCGCATGGATGACGCGATCGCGTGACGTGCGCGATCTGCAAAATTACAAAAGTCGCTTGCAGAGATTTTGGGCCGCATTTCAACCCAGTTTTTGGCCCAGAAACACAGATTAAAGTCAGGGAACTTGCAGAGACTCATTAGGCTCTCATAATTCATAATCCTAGTTTTAGATGTAGTTTTTAGAGAGAGAGGTTCTCTCCTCTCTCTTAGGATTAGGATTAGGATTAGGATTTACATTAGGATTAGGATTTCATCTTCTGAGTTCCAGGTTATTATTCCTTTTATTTATTTTTCTAATTTATTTTATGAACTCCTTCATGCTAAATTTGAATTTATGTTTAAACGTAGTTTGATTGCCTTCTTCTATTTATGTTATTAATGCTTTTAATTTAATTTAGATTTTATTCCCTTTTGGCTTTAGTTGATTAATTGGTAACTCTTGAGTTATCAAACTCATTGTTGACTGAAAATTGGAATTCTTCAAGAATTAATTCGAGATCCAATAACTCTAACTTTTCCTAAAGAAAGACTGGGGCTTGAGAATTCGAATTAATTCATTCACTTAACATACCTTCATAGTTAGAGGTTAACATAGTGGGAGAAAAATCCAATTCTCATCACAATTGATAAGGATAACAGGGATAGGACCTCCAGTTTTCATACCTTGCCAAGAGTTTTATTAGTTATTAATCTATTAATTCCCTTCAATCCCTTTCTCTTGTTCAAAACCTTTTCAACCCCCAAAAACACTGTTTTGCATAACCAATAATAATTCATACTTCCCTGCAATTCCTTGAGAAGACGACCCGAGGTTTAAATACTTTGGTTATCAATTTATTTAGGGGTTTGTTACTTGTGACAACCAAAACGTTTGTATGAAAGGACTTTTGTTGGTTTAGAAGCTATACTTGCAATGGGAATTTATTCTGAATTCTAGACCACGCAAAAGTTCTCTCATCAGCCTTCAATCACGCCAACTTATCCAAAGTAGGGGCATGCCACATGCCACTATGGTTTGCTACATGCCTGCAATCATGTTTTAAAGGTGTGCCACATCACTCCTTGGCATAGCACGATGGGCCAAAGCCCAGGGACTTCATGCTTTCCAACTCCACTCAAGTGCCACACACCACTCCATGCCTTCCAACTTCATCCAAGTGCCACACTAATTATCCAAGTTTCATTTCAAGCCTAAGATTCAATTGCAAGCCTATGATTCCAATTTAGTAACACACCAAGCTCTAAATCCTGATTACAAGGAAAAGATCACTCTTAGTTTTGAATTGATTAGGCAAAGATATGATTAGATTTTATTTTACGTTGTTTTAAACTTGAAAGTACGTATTAGGTTAGAATATAAATAAGTCCAAAGAACTATTCAGAGGACATCTCACGTTACCTTACTTCACAATCTTCGTTTCTGTTTTTCTATATCATGAGCAACTAATCTCTTCTGTTAAAATTAAGAGCTCTGTTTATCTTTTGTTGGATTATTAATCTAAGTGTTTTATTTTGTTTGAGCTTTATACACTTATCTATCTCATGATTGAGTTTTTGTTCTTCATCCCTAAAGATTAGAATTGTTGGAAAATATTCTAACTCTGTTTTGGATTCTAGTATTGCTTTAAAAAATTTAATATTAGAATTAGCTTGAAAACTCTTTCTCATGTCATTTTGATTTAACTAGGAATGGTGTTTCCAAGAGTGTGTGATACTTTATAATTTTTAATTGTCTCTAGTTTTGAATAAGTGACGTATAATTCGGATTAGAAAACTTTTGGAAATTATGCCTTCTTGTAAGTTTCAATTGTCTAGGACTAGCTTGGATACATGACATATAATTATGAACTACTTTTAAATCTTATTTGAACCTAAATCAGAATTGGGTTTAAGCTTTTCTCTTAATTGGTTGACCAAGGAATTGACAATTAATTGATTAAGGAGAAATTGGGTTGTTTACATATGATTTTGTCGTGAATTGATCTCTGCAAGCCTCAACTAAATAAACACAAGGATTATTTTCCTAAAAAGTGAACATCTCTGAAACTTTAACATTCTTATCATCATTGTTTTCATTCACTGCTTTGCTATTTATTTAGGGTAAGAAATTTTGATCTAGGTTCAAATAAGATTCAAAAATAGTTCTTAGGTTGAATTATATGTTACGTATTTAAGCTAGTCCTAGACAATTGAAACTTACAGGAAGGCATAACTTTCAAAAGTTTTCTAATCTGAATTCTATGTCACTTATTCAAAACTAGAGACAATTGAAAATTATAAAGTGTCACAGACACTTTGAAACACCATTCCTATTTAAATAAAAAAGTCATGAAGAACGAACTTAGGATATAAATAAGTGAACAAGGTTCACATCTAGATCACTAGGAGAAAATCCAGGATCTAGGATCCTCGAATCCTGATCATCATCTAGTATCTCTTTCATAGTATAGTTATTTTCTTTTTTACCATGAGTAACTAAACTTCCTCTTTTAAAGGTTAGGAGCTTTGTTTTAATTTTATAGATTAGTAATGCAAGTGTTTTCTTTATTTTAATTCTTGCATTTCTACTTTTTTCAAATTGAGTTTTGTTCTTCATTTTTAATGGTTAGAAGTATTGGAAAATACTCTAGGTCTGTCTTGGATTTTGTTATTATTTTGGAAAATTTAATATCAAAATTATCTCTAAATTCTTTCTCATGATTTTTAACTTGACTAGGAATAGTATTTTGAAAATTGTGCATCTTTAAATCCAAACCATTCTTCACCATTTCTCTTAATTAATTGACCAAGGAATTGGCAATTAATTAAGTTAAGAGAAATTAAATTTCCAAAAATTGAAATTTGATTATAAATGATTTACTGTGAAAAGATTTTTGCATCAGTCAAAGTACGAAAATACAAGCATTGCTTTTTATATGAATTTAACATCTCCAAAGCCTTTAACATCCCCTATCCTTGATTACTTCTCTAAAATCTCTAAGCCTTCTCTCATTCGTATTAGATGCTATTTAACTCAATCATTAATTCTCGTGAAAATGATATCCACTCATCGTCGTATTATTTGATGCGATTTGGTGCATTTGTCAATATCCGAGTGTATCAATTTTCGCTCATCAAACAATAGCAACAATAACAAAAGCAACAACAACAACAACAACAACAACAACAACAACAACAACAACAATAATAATAATAATAATAATAATAATAATAATATTGATACGAGAGTTCATACATCCTAACAAGCATTTAAATAAGAATCTAAATAACATATACTACTCTCCACATCTGTAGTCACGTCGACCACCTCGTGTGGTACGTGTAAGACATGGTACCTTAAGACATCCACCCATCCCAGAAAAGGTTAGATGGATCTCCCTCTATCCTCTACCAATCTATGGAACTATTGGTGGGGGATCATCAGGTGTACCATCGACGTATAAACTCATGTTGTCCCTAAAATGCCCAAGTGCCTCAGAAGATGAAAAGGTTGTTGGGACATCCATGTGATGTGGGGCATACGCTGAAGGTGGTAGAGAGGTATGCATCTATGTAAATGGTTGTGGCTGTGTACCCCCAGGCATAACTCCTTGTAAGCCTATGACATAGGTAGATGGGTCAAGGAAAGAATGAACCCAATATGGTATTATAAACCTAGCCTCAGTGTCAAAATCATGTATTTGGAGCTCCAAATGATAAGTCTGTAAACCGAAAATGTAAGAACTGTAATTAATTAACCGCTTAATTAATTAATTTAATTGCCCAAAATAGGTTCAAAAAATTTATAATATTAATTAGAAAATTTAAATATGATTTTTGGACTCAGTAGATTTTTTTGAGTTCAAAAATGTAATTTTCTGCAAAAAATTGCATAAAAATGCATACCAGTAAATTAGTCGGTAGTATCGGCTTAAGTCTGTCTGGTACTGTGCTAGAATGATAAAAATAGTAGAAAAACTTAGGAATATTATTAAAATTAAAAACTAGGCGCTAATTTTAAAAGTTTGGCCCAAAATTGGACCAACCAGGCCAAAATTGCTAACAGGCTGGACCGGGTCCAAGTTCGGCCCAAGCCCAACATATATATAAGCCAATTTGAGGCCATTCAGCCTCATAACTCACCAAAGAAAGGAGGAGTGATGCCGGCAATTGAGGGAGAAACCCTCTATTATTACTATTCATCACAAACTTCCCAAGCTCATAACATGAGCTACGGTGCTCTAATTCGCGAACGGTTTACAGCCACACGAAGTTCTTGTTGAGCCCATTAGTTTCATCGAACTAAAGTGTTAAGATTTTTTAAATCTTTGCCCAGTTTTTATCTCTATAAAATTCAAAATTTTAGGTTTAGTTTTTGAGTGATTTTTGTGATTTTGGGTGTTTAGGTATATTTTAATACTTGGTTGCTATTAGGTTATGTCCTAATCAATGTTGAGTAAGGTGAGCATATTCAAATCTCTTGTGATTTTGTGGATTTGATGAACTCTAGGTTGATTTGTGATAAATTATGTCTAGCTTGAAATGTGAATATTAGAGCATTGGTTCTTGTGTTGGTGGTTTATTAGTGAGTTGAGGCTTGTTGGAGTCCAAATTTGGTATTTTGTATGTATTGTGAATCGTTCAAGGTATGATTTTGGTTTTCTCTATCTAATATATAATATTTATAGACACTTATACTAGTAGACCTTAGGATAGGATTGAATTGGTTGTTGATAATTGTGGTGTATAATGATTTTGATGATTGTGATTATTTTGGTGAATGATGATGTTGATTTATG
This sequence comes from Arachis stenosperma, assembly GCF_014773155.1. Taxonomy (NCBI): domain Eukaryota; kingdom Viridiplantae; phylum Streptophyta; class Magnoliopsida; order Fabales; family Fabaceae; genus Arachis; species Arachis stenosperma. The sequence continues at coordinate 77,132,017 of NC_080380.1, read as the reverse complement.
ATGTGGGTTTGGATAATGATGATTATGAGGATTGGTAATGAATTATGAGGTTTATTGATGTTCATAAATGTCGAGGATGGTAAAATAATGTTTTGTGATGTTAATTATTGAAATTTGTGTTTTATAAGTGAACTTTGGTGTATGAAATGGATGATATTATATGTTTCTAAGTTGTGGAATGATGAGAAGGTATATGAATATAATTTAGTTACATTAGGGCTATTTTGGATGTGGAAAAATTGGTTTTGAATTAAGAGTATTGGTAAATTTGAGGTTTAAATGTTTTCGGTAAAAATGGATTTTTGGCCAACTTTGGTGGATTATATATTAAGCATCGGATTTCAGAAATTGATTGGATTTTGTATCAAATTAAAGATAATTCAAAGTGCTTTAAAACGGTATAGATTTTGTAGAAATCAGAATTTTGTACAAAAAGATATGATCGTTGGAAGTTGGGGTAAAAAATTTGAATTCTGTGATGTTGCAGAAAATTGTAAGTTCTGGTTTGTGTGCCCACGTACACACCTGTGCCTATGCACCGAGCCGAACGAGTGTTATGACTCGTATGTATGCACGAGGGATTTGCGCAGGCACTCCCTGTGAAAGTTTCAAGTCTTGAGTACGCACAACATCATGGGTACACACAAGCTGGGAAGAACATTCTATTGAGTGCGTCCGCACGTATTCATGCGTATGAACAAGATGGAAAATTTTACCTTGTATTCTTATGCACACCTCTATGCATATGCACAATCCTTTCTTTTCAAATAAAAACTTTGTTTTCAATCGTTTTATCTTCCTGGTAAGCTTGCAAACCTCCGTAATGCGTGCTTAAGGTCCCTTAGTTTGTTTTTAGGCTTTGAAACATAGAGTACCCTAAGTGAGTTTAACTAGATATTTTCTGGTAAAAAGTTTAGAATATGGAGATTTAGGTTTCTGAAGTTTGTGAGTGGACCGTTGGAGTACTATATTGATGATGAGTGTGATGAGCTGTGGAAATAAGAAAATTTATAATGTTTGTGACGAGTCTGGGACTCAAAGATAAATAAGAAAATATTGAATACTAGAAGTGATCACTGATGGAATATGGATATATAAGTTGTTTTATACTGATATTTTTGAGACATTGTGTTCCTGTCAAGGACCATAGGTTAATTATGCCTGTCCGCAGCAGTGGCGTAAGGGCGCTGGTTAGTCCTGCTTACATTGTGTTTTCTACAGGCATTGAGGAGGTTTGGTAGGCGGTGGAAATGGGATCGCATAGTGGTTAGCCTGGCGAAGGCTGTGGGACAGTGGTGTAAATGTTAGATTAGAAATCCCCTAAGTTAGATGACCTGATTAAGGATTTATTTATCTGTTTTATAAGCTTGAATATTATGATTGATCTGAAGTTCTTGGATTGCCTCTAGCGTCCCGGAATCCTATATCTTACATTACTGGCACTGTTACCATACTGAGAACCTTCGGTTCTCATACCATCTTCTGTTATTATTTTTCAGATGAAGATCATAACCCACCTCTGTGATGGTGATAGAGCGGAGGATCTTTATCATCTTTTGAATTTTTTTGGATATTTTGTTTTAGTACTTTCACTTTTGTAGTTTATTTTCCTTAGAGGCTATCTTTGAGAGAGATATTGTATATGTTGTTTTAGTTTTCGGAACTCTGTTATGTCTGTAAATACTAGTCAGCCTAAATTCCGTGGGCTACGGCTAGTACTCTATGACTATTATGCTTCTATATCTACATATACGTTGTTATCTTGTATCTATATCTTGTGCCTTTAGGCTTATAGCTTCGTGTGAATATTTTGCGCTTTTAAAACTCTATTTTTAAGGTTATTTGTTCATCGGGCTTCTAGAATTATTATCTCTTTCTATATATACATATATATTATCGTATAAGCCATAGAGCTGTCGTAACCTTTAACTATCCTTTGCTTTACAGCATGAGGTAAGGCTTATGATAATTAAAGTGATACATTTAGTGGTATCAGAGCGGTTCATCCCCGTGAGCCTGAGGGATGGACCGATTGTACTTCATTGAATACTTTGTGTCTTTTTCTTTCGTGCTATTTAGTTTATCTGCTTGATATTGCATAGCATGCTTGTTTGTGAGTTCCTTTTTGGGATAATTAAAATGACTAGGCTTTTAGTATTGAGACTGATGACCTTGATATTGACTATTTGGTGTAGACAGGAACCTTAATGGCTACTCGCAAACGAGGTCATAGGCGTAAATAGGGAGAAACTGAGAAGCAGATGCCGTTTGTGTAGACGATGGAGTGTGAGGAGAGATCTCAAGCTTTGAAGGAGAAATTAACTTCAGTGCCTGTTTTCATTTTTCCAAAACCGCACGAGGCGTTTGAAGTATACTGTGAGGCTTCGTTGAAGGATTTGGGTTGCGTGTTGATGCAACACCGAAATGTGGTGGTGGTGCACGAAATTGTGATCACACTTTTCACAACTCCGCACAACTAACCAGCAAGTGCACTGGGTCATCCAAGTAATACCTTATGTGGGTAAGGATCGATCCCACAGAGATTGTCAGCTTGAAGCAAGCTATGGTCATTGATGCGCTATAACTGGGTATAGCTACGATTAAGGAAATTGCACAGATCGGCAAAATTCCTTCCGGCAAGTGCACCGGTTATCGTCAAGTAAAAACTCACAATAGAGTGAGGTCGAATCCCACAAGGATTGGTTGAATGAGCAATTCGAATTAGAAGTTTGGTTAGTTGAGCGGAATCAAGAATTGGATGTGAATTGCATAAAGTAAATTGGCGGGAAATGTAAATTGCAAGGAATTGAAATGACTGAATCTTAAATTTGCAAGAATGAAAGTGTGAGAAATTAAATTGCTGAAATTAAAAGGGAATTGGGGTGATTGCATGAATTGAAATTGCAGAATGTAAATAGAAGTGGAGATCAGAAATGGGGGTTCATTGGGGTCAGGAGATATTGAAATCTCCGAATCAAGACATTTTCATCTCTTCCTCAACCAATGCATTCATTGAATCTTGCTTGGCAATCTTATATGATTGGATCCCAATTCCTTGGCTCACCAATTCTCTCTAAAAACAAACAAATTCCCAATCCCTTGGTTTAAATGTTCATAAGAAGAGATGAAGCTCTATCACTGATTATACCACACAATTTCATGGACCACAATTTGGTAGGATTACATGTCACAATATCCATCCAAACCCCAATCCAATTCATTGTGAGAAAGCTTCTCTAGCATGAATCCATCATTCCTTTCCCAAGGTTCCGAAGGATTCCAATTATGGATAGTTTCTTTCCCAAGATAACTAACCAATGGAGTTAGATCGAGAAGCTTTCTAACAAAATTCAAGAGAAAAGATTGAAGAAGAAGATGAAACTATTATTGATTCATTGAATTACAATAGAGCTCCCTAACCCAATGAAAGGGGTTAGTGTTTCATAGCTCAGAATTCAATTACAGAGAAAATAAATTGCTAAAAGTGAAGTCTGTAAAAGATCCCCCTCAAGGGGCTGGATTCCCCTTCAATCCCCTCTCTCAAATGCAGAAACTAAGGCCTTTAAATAGGCTCCCTAAATTACAAATGAAAATGAAATTAAAAGCAAATTACATTCAAATGAAAATAAACTATTCTAGATGATTCTTGTGGCCTTGATTTGGTGTTGTTGATGGGCCTTGCTTGCTTGAAGGGTAGAGTGACATAATTGATCCAAAAAGGATAATGATCCATTAAACTACACTCAAACGAAGCAACCCAGGAGTGTACATAGTCGAACACGTTTAACCTCCAGTTTAAGGTTAAACTGGAGGTTAAACTTGGAAATGAAGAAAGCACACCCTGGAGGCAATTTGGGTCGACCACGTTTAACCTCCAGTTTGAGGTCAAACTGGAGGTTAAACTTGGAATTGAAGAACACACCCTGGAGGAGGGAAAACCATCGAACACGTTTAACCTCCAGTTTGAGGTCAAACTGGAGGTTAAACGTGGAAACACTTCCCTTTCATTGAGTCGTCACTTTGTTCTCTTGTCAACCTTGCCAATTTGATGCCATGGATGTCTACTTTCCAATGCAACTGGAAGCACCTCAATTGGAGTTCTACAACTCGAGTTATACTCCATGGAAGGTGAAGAGGTCAGCTGGCCTGATTGTATGTTGGTACTATGCTCTTCTATGCACATTACGGGGCTGTTTTCTCCCTCAATTTTTAGTATCCACCATGCATGCCATATATGCTTGGAAAGCTCTAGATGTCTTCTTTCCAATGCATTTTGAATCACCTCATTTGGAGTTTTGTAGCTCAAGTTATTTATGTTTGAGGAAGGCATGGTCAAGCTGTTTCCATATAACACGTTTAACCTCCCATCATTCTGGCGTTTAACCTCCAGTTTGAGGTCAAACTGGAGGTTAAACGTGGAATGCTCCTTAGTGCTCTTTCTCATTCTGGCGTTTAACTTCCAGTTTGAGGTCAAACTGGAGGTTAAACGCCAGTTACAGCATTTTCTTTCTTCTCATGATTTTGACGTTTAAGCTCCAGTTTAACCTTAAACTGGAGCTTAAACGTCCCATTTGATATTCAAGCTTCCCTTATTGATTTTGTTGCTTCCTTGCCTAGCCTCTTCTTCCCTGAAATCATCCAAACAATTGCATCAAAGTCTTGCAAAATTTCATGAGAATTCATCCATTCATAGCATTCAAGTAATATAACTAAAAACTCATGGAAATTGCATCAAAATCTTCATGTTTGAATGATTTAAGACAAGCATGACTATTTGGCCCAAATGATTACTTAAGGCTCAAGAAAATGCATAAAACAACTAAAAATAAAAGAAAAAGGCTAGTGAAACTAGCCTAAGATGCCTTGGCATCACAACACCAAACTTAATCCTTGCTTGTCCCCAAGCAAGTTCTGAATTATTTGAGAAGAAAGAATGAAACAGAAAGTAAATTCAGTGGCCATATCAGTAAGTAATTGACATTGATTAATGGAGTGTTCATGCAGAAAGTTGTTGCAGCATCACTTTATTGTTTCTTAGGTAAGAATGTCACTTTTTATGTTTCCACTAAAACACTGCTATGGCCTCTTGTTATTCACATATCCTTGGCAAGTTTCTTTTCTTTGTTTTTCTTTTTCTTTGAGCTTATTTGCTCCTTGTTGCTCAGTGTCATGTGTTGCACAAGCCTTTGGCATTTTCTTTTTCTTTCAGTGCACTACACATATCCACTACAGGCATTTTAGTTCACATTTCTTCTTGAGACATTGGTGCCCAGCACCTCTTTGTGTGACTAAATGTTTTGTATTTAGGTTGCTCTTGATAATGGACTTTTGGTTGATAATCCCGGGTTAGTTAACCCAAGTTACCAAGTGTTGAAACACTCCTCAGAACCTATTCATCCAAGCATATCCTTAATACATAAACACCACAGGCATTTGTCTCAGAAGTTCAAACCATTGGTGCCTAGCTTATTTTCTCAATTTTTTTTGCTTTTTGGTTGCCCTTTTTCAGTGGCTTTTTCTTCTTCTTTTTCTTTCTTTTTCATGGCCAAAGACATTTATTCATCAAGATCCATAGACAGCATCCTAATTTCCACTAAAAGTGACAATTCTAACTTTATTTCTTAGTGAGCTGACTATTCAATCAAACATGCATACCACCACTTAATCTTATTTGATTTCTTACCAAATGGAATTGAGTTACTTCTGTTCAAACATTTCTTTTATTTTTGGAAACAGAACAAGCAGGGCAAGCATGCATTTAAGCAAGTGGAGTTTATCCAGACACTTAGACTATCACTTATTTGGAAATTAGACAAACAGACAAACAAAAACTGCAATGACTCAAACTTAAAGCAGGGGTGCATGCAAACTTCCAATATCAGCAATTCAAAGTACAAGCAATTAAGTGACAATACAACCTTTTAGCTTCTTCTTTGTTGTTCATCATCCTTCCTAGCCTTGGTGTTCTCTTTGATGATGATGTATATTCCTTCCATGAGATTGATTGTCTTCCTGCAAAGCTATTAGAAGTTGCTTGTTCCCCAAGCACTTTGAGAATTGGTTAGCATGCATGTATGTTTGTAGGCCTCTGAACTTAGATTGGTGTGTGAACACCAAACTTAGTTCCTTGCCATATGCAGCAATTTGGATCATATGCAGAAAACCTCATGTGCTTTTATTAAGAAAATAACTATGAACTAGAAAAAGAAACTATGAACTAGAAATTAAACTATTGTTTAAGTAGTTTCCCTGATTGGTTGGAGCTAGTGACTAGTCATGCTGAGGTAGAAATGTGCTTTTAATGAAGTTTTTGGTGGAACACCAAACTTAGAATCTCACATTCACCCTTGAATTGTTTTGGTGTGCAACACCAAACTTAGCTCCTTGCAATACAGATAAATCTACTTAACTCTTTTATTGAAATAACTAGAAAAGAAAAACTACCTTTGGTTGGGTTGCCTCCCAACAAGCGCTCGTTTACTGTCATTAGCTTGACATGCTGTTCCTGACTTTCTTCCTCTTCCTCCAGTTTGTTAAGAGGAATGACTTCAAGTGGATAAAGGAGCTAGTTAGTGCCCCTTGTTGTGAATGCCTCTTTCCAGCAAGCTTTCCCTTGTGATTGGCTTGAATGGACTTGCTTGTTGGCTCAGGAGTTGGATTGTTCTTCGACCTTCTCTTCTTCATGGATATGGTCCTTTGTTTCTCGGTCGCAATCCTCATTTTGGTGCTTGTTTCTACTGCCTTCACATCCTTGATCTCAGAACTTGGTTGTTGTTGGACAGTTGGAGTATCCTGTTCATCAAAAGCTTCCTGAATTTGTGGTTCAATGAACCTTTCCTTTTTGCAACTCTCTGTTTCATTGGAGTGTGATCTCCCTTGATTGATTTTCTCCCTTTCTTGTTCTTCTGATTCCTCCCTTGGGTTTGCCATGGTATCACTAGAAGAATTGTGGGTAGGGCTTTGCTTTGATAGATATTCAATTTGTGCTTCTAGCTTTTGAATGGCAGCACCTTGATTTTGTAAGTTGGATATCACTTCTTCCTTAAAGCTTTTCAAATCGGCCACATCTCTGCCCATAGTTACAATCATTCCTTCTATCCTGTTTAATTGATCTTGAAATTGTTGGTTCGGATTGGGTTGATGAGGTTGATTATCTTGGCTGTGATATGGTGGCTGGGAGTATGTGTTTTGTGTGGGCTGATAGGGTCTTTGGTTGGAGTTTTGGTAGTGGTATGACTCTTGTGTGTAGTGGAATGAGTCTTGTGGATAGTGAAATGAATTGTATGAATTTGAGAAGGAATTTTGTGCTGAGAAATGCTCACGTGATGAAGAATTTGGATATGTAAAACTAGGAGGTGAGGTTGGATAATTCAGAGGTGATGGCTCTTGATGAATGGGGTGTGAATAAGTGAAATCTCTTTGGTTTTGATCTTCCCAGCCACAACTTGAGTAGTGATCAAATTCACCAAAACATGGACCATTTTGTGGCTCTGGGAAGTACCCCGTTTCCTGTTCCTGATGCTCCCACCCACCATGAGCATAATAACATGAATCATTCCGTGGTGGTGGAGAGTTTCTCATGAATTTTGATTGACCAAAAGATGATGGATACTCCTTTCTTTTTTGCAATGTGCTCAGTCTCAAACAATACTCATCCAAAGATAGTGGAAATTCCATAGTGAGGCAATATCACAAACAGCTAGTGGTTAGTATGCTAACAAGTGAATAAGCAAAGAAAACAAATTAAAATTTGCAGAAATTAGCAGTAATAAACTGAAACAAAAACTATTAACAAAAGAAAAGAAAAATTGCTCAATCTAGTTAACTTCCAATTGGAGAATTGTCAATCGAAAACCAATCCCCGGCAACGGCGCCATAAACTTGATGCGCTATAACTGGGTATAGCTACGATTAAGGAAATTGCACAGATCGGCAAAATTCCTTCCGGCAAGTGCACCGGTTATCGTCAAGTAAAAACTCACAATAGAGTGAGGTCGAATCCCACAAGGATTGGTTGAATGAGCAATTCGAATTAGAAGTTTGGTTAGTTGAGCGGAATCAAGAATTGGATGTGAATTGCATAAAGTAAATTGGCGGGAAATGTAAATTGCAAGGAATTGAAATGACTGAATCTTAAATTTGCAAGAATGAAAGTGTGAGAAATTAAATTGCTGAAATTAAAAGGGAATTGGGGTGATTGCATGAATTGAAATTGCAGAATGTAAATAGAAGTGGAGATCAGAAATGGGGGTTCATTGGGGTCAGGAGATATTGAAATCTCCGAATCAAGACATTTTCATCTCTTCCTCAACCAATGCATTCATTGAATCTTGCTTGGCAATCTTATATGATTGGATCCCAATTCCTTGGCTCACCAATTCTCTCTAAAAACAAACAAATTCCCAATCCCTTGGTTTAAATGTTCATAAGAAGAGATGAAGCTCTATCACTGATTATACCACACAATTTCATGGACCACAATTTGGTAGGATTACATGTCACAATATCCATCCAAACCCCAATCCAATTCATTGTGAGAAAGCTTCTCTAGCATGAATCCATCATTCCTTTCCCAAGGTTCCGAAGGATTCCAATTATGGATAGTTTCTTTCCCAAGATAACTAACCAATGGAGTTAGATCGAGAAGCTTTCTAACAAAATTCAAGAGAAAAGATTGAAGAAGAAGATGAAACTATTATTGATTCATTGAATTACAATAGAGCTCCCTAACCCAATGAAAGGGGTTAGTGTTTCATAGCTCAGAATTCAATTACAGAGAAAATAAATTGCTAAAAGTGAAGTCTGTAAAAGATCCCCCTCAAGGGGCTGGATTCCCCTTCAATCCCCTCTCTCAAATGCAGAAACTAAGGCCTTTAAATAGGCTCCCTAAATTACAAATGAAAATGAAATTAAAAGCAAATTACATTCAAATGAAAATAAACTATTCTAGATGATTCTTGTGGCCTTGATTTGGTGTTGTTGATGGGCCTTGCTTGCTTGAAGGGTAGAGTGACATAATTGATCCAAAAAGGATAATGATCCATTAAACTACACTCAAACGAAGCAACCCAGGAGTGTACATAGTCGAACACGTTTAACCTCCAGTTTAAGGTTAAACTGGAGGTTAAACTTGGAAATGAAGAAAGCACACCCTGGAGGCAATTTGGGTCGACCACGTTTAACCTCCAGTTTGAGGTCAAACTGGAGGTTAAACTTGGAATTGAAGAACACACCCTGGAGGAGGGAAAACCATCGAACACGTTTAACCTCCAGTTTGAGGTCAAACTGGAGGTTAAACGTGGAAACACTTCCCTTTCATTGAGTCGTCACTTTGTTCTCTTGTCAACCTTGCCAATTTGATGCCAAATATGGACTATTATACCTCGTTGGAAAGCCATGGATGTCTACTTTCCAATGCAACTGGAAGCACCTCAATTGGAGTTCTACAACTCGAGTTATACTCCATGGAAGGTGAAGAGGTCAGCTGGCCTGATTGTATGTTGGTACTATGCTCTTCTATGCACATTACGGGGCTGTTTTCTCCCTCAATTTTTAGTATCCACCATGCATGCCATATATGCTTGGAAAGCTCTAGATGTCTTCTTTCCAATGCATTTTGAATCACCTCATTTGGAGTTTTGTAGCTCAAGTTATTTATGTTTGAAGAAGGCATGGTCAAGCTATTTCCATATAACACGTTTAACCTCCCATCATTCTGGCGTTTAACCTCCAGTTTGAGGTCAAACTGGAGGTTAAACATGGAATGCTCCTTAGTGCTCTTTCTCATTCTGGCGTTTAACTTCCAGTTTGAGGTCAAACTGGAGGTTAAATGCCAGTTACATCATTTCCTTTCTTCTCATGATTTTGACGTTTAAGCTCCAGTTTAACCTTAAACTGGAGCTTAAACGTCCCATTTGATATTCAAGCTTCCCTTATTGATTTTGTTGCTTCCTTGCCTAGCCTCTTCTTCCCTGAAATCATCCAAACAATTGCATCAAAGTCTTGCAAAATTTCATGAGAATTCATCCATTCATAGCATTCAAGTAATATAACTAAAAACTCATGGAAATTGCATCAAAATCTTCATGTTTGAATGATTTAAGACAAGCATGACTATTTGGCCCAAATGATTACTTAAGGCTCAAGAAAATGCATAAAACAACTAAAAATAAAAGAAAAAGGCTAGTGAAACTAGCCTAAGATGCCTTGGCATCAGTCATCTTGTAAATCTCAGTCAGGTGGATTCAAATGGTTATGAGGATTTGATAATTAAAACATAAATAAAACGGAAAATAATATAGAGATACTTATGTAATTCATTGGTGTGAATTTCAGATAAGAATTTGGAGATGCTTTGTTGCTTCTGAACATCTGCTTTCCTATTGTCTTCATCCAATCATGAGTCCTCCCTCCCATGGCAAGCTGTATGATCCTCTCAGTGAAAATGGTCCGGCTACAGCTACCGCAGGGCTAATCATCTGTCAGTTCTCACTTGTGTTGGAATAGGATCCCTTGATCCTTTTGCACACTGTCATTGCGCCCAACAATCGCGAGTTTGAAGCTCATCACAGTCATCCCGTCCTAGACCCTACTCGGAATACCATAGACAAGGTTTAGACTTTCCAGATCTCAGGAATGCTGCCAATTATTTCTAGCCTATACCACTAAGATTCTAATCTCAGATTCGGATGCTCTGTTGTCAGGAGAGACGATGCGAATCACGGATCAGAGACCCAAGAGAATATACTCGGGCTGTCGTCCAATGACTACGTTGAACATAATGCAGACCGCTTGTGGTTGTTAGGCACGTCGAACTTGGCTAAGCGAGTAATGAAGATAGTGGGTGATTGTCACGGGTCACCCTTCATTTTGACTTAACTGAATTAAGTACAAGAGTATATCTTGGAGAAATAGTAGGTGTGAATTGAAAGAGAAACAATAATACTTGCATTAGTTCATGAAGAACAGCAGAGCTCCTCACCTTAATCTATGCGGTGTCGAAACTCCATGGCAGAGAATACATAAGAGAAGAAGGTCTAGGCATGGCCGAATGGCCAGCCTCTCAAATGTGCAAAATGATCTCAAGTGATCAAAAAGCTATTCCAAAAAGACCCTCGATACAATAGTCAAAAGTGCTCTTTATACTAGACTAGTAACCTAGGTTTACAGAAAATGAGTAGATAGTGCAGAAATTCACTTTCGGGGCCCACTTGGTGTGTGTTTAGGCTGAGATTTGAAGCTTTCATGTGCATAGGCCATCCTTGGAGTTAAACGCCAGCTTGGGAGTTTAACTCCAGTTTTGGTGCCAGTTCCGGCATTTTATGCCAGAAAAGGGTCTCTAGTAGGCGTTTGGACGCCGATTTGGGCCATCAAATCGCGGGTAAAGTATGGACTATTATCCATTGCTGGAAATACCAAGATGTCTAATTTCCAACGCAATTGAGAGCGCGCCAATTGGGCTTCTGTAGCTCCAGAAAATTCATTTCGAGTGCAGCAGGGTCAGAATCCAACAGCATATGCAGTCCTTTCTTAGTCTCTGAATAAGATTTTTGTGCAGGTCCCTCAATTTTAGCCAGAAAATACCTGAAATCACAGAAAAACACACAAACTCATAGTAAAGTCCAGAAATGTGATTTTTGCATAAAAACTTATAAAAATAAACCAAAAAGTAACTAGAACCTACTAAAAACTACCTAAAAATAATGTCAAAAGTGTATAAATTATCTGCTCATCACAACACCAAACTTAAATTGTTGCTTGTCCCCAAGCAACTAAAAACAAAATAGGATAAAAAGAAGAGAATATACAATAAACTCCAAAACATCAATGAAGCTTAGTTCCAATTAGATGAGTGGGATTAGTAGCTTTTTGCTTCTGAACAATTTTGGCATCTCACTTTATCCTTTGAAGTTCAGAATGATTGTCATCCATAGGAACTCAGAATTCAGATAGTGTTATTGATTCTCCTAGTTTCGTATGTTGATTCTTGAACACAGCTACTTATGAGTCTTGGCCGTTACCCTAAGCATTTTGTTTTCCAGTATTACCACCGAATACATAAATGCCACAGACACATAACTGGGTGAAACTTTTCAGATTGTGACTCAGCTTTGCTAGAGTCCCCAGTTAGAGGTGTCCAGAGTTCTTAGGCACACTCTTTTTGCTTTGGATCACGAATTTAACCACTCAGTCTCAAGCTTTTCACTTGGACCTTCTTGACACAAGCACATGGTTAGGGATAGCTTGAATTAGCCGCTTAGGCCAAGATTTTATTTCATTGGGCCTTCTTATCCATTAATGCTCAAAGCCTTGGATCCTTTTTACCCTTGCCTTTTAATTTAAAGGGTTACTGTTTTTTTTTTTTGCTTGCTTCTTTTTTCTTTTTCTTTTTTTTCCTCTTTTTTTCTTTTTTTTTTGCAAGCTTTATGTCTTTCACTGTTTTTTCTTGCTTCAAGAATCAATTTTATGATTTTTCAGATTATCAATAACATTTCTCTTTTTTCATCATTCTTTTAAAAGACAACAATTTTAACATTCATAAACTTCACTATAAAAAATATGCACTGTTCTAGCATTCATTCAGAAAACAAAAAGTATTGCCACTACATCAAAATAATTAAACTAATTCCAAGATAGAATTCAAAATTCATGTACTTCTTGTTCTTTTGTAAATAGAAACATTTTTCTTTTAAGAAAGGTGAAGGATTCATGGAACACTCATAACTTTAAAACTAGACACTAGACACTAATGATCATGTAATAAAGACACAAACATAGACAAAACATAAAGCATAAAAACCGAAAAACAAAAAAATAAGAACAAGAAAATTAAAGAACGGGTCCACCTTAGTGACGGCGGCTAGTTCTTCCTCTTGAAGATCCTATGGAGTGCTTGAGCTCCTCAATATCTCTTCCTTGCCTTTATTGCTCCTCCCTCATGGCTCTTTGGTCCTCTCTAATTTCATGGAGGATAATGGAGTGCTCTTGGTGCTCCATCCTTAGTTGCTGCATATTAGAACTCAAATCTCCTAAGGAGGTGTTGAGATGCTCCCAATAGTTGTGTGGAGGAAAATGCATCCCTTGAGGCATCTCAAAGATTTCTTGATGAAGGACTTCCTCATGCTCTTGTTGAGGTCCATGAGTGGGCTCTTTTGTTTGCTCCATCCTCTTTTTAGTGATGGGCTTGTCCTCTTCAATGAGGATGTCTTCCTCTATAACAATTCCTGCTGAATTGCATAGGTGACAGATGATATGAAGAAAGGCTAACCTTGCCAAAGTGTAGGGTTTGTTAGCTACCTTGTATAGTTCTAGAGGTATGATCTCATGCACTTCCATTTCCTCTCCAATCATGATACTATGGATCATGATAGCCCAAACCACAGTTACTTCGGATCGGTTTCTAGTAGGAATGATAGAGCATTGGATGAACTCTAACCATCCTCTAGCCATTGGTTTGAGGTTAAGCCTTCTCAGTTGAACCGGCTTGCCTTTGGAGTCTCTCTTCCATTGGGCTCCTTCCACATAGATATCCATGAGGACTTGGTCCAACCTTTGATCAAAGTTGACCCCTTTTGTGAAAGGATGACGATCTTCTTGCATCATTGGAAAGTTAAATGACAACCTCACGATTTCTGAACTGAAATCCAAGTATTTCCCCCAAACCACTGTGAGCCAATTCTTTGGGTTCGGGTTCACACTTTCATCATGGTTCTTAGTGATCCATGCATTAGCATAGAACTCTTGAACCATTAAGATTCCGACTTGTTGGATGGGGTTGGTAGGAACTTCCCAACCTCTTCTTCGGATCTCTCATCGGATCTCCAGATATTTGCTCCTTTTAAGCTTGAAGGGGACATCGGGGATCACCTTTTCTTAGCCATAACTTCATAGAAGTGGTCTTGATGGACCTTTGAGATAAATCTCTCCATCTCCCATGACTCGGAGGTGGAAGCAATTGCCTTCCCTTTCCTCTTTCTAGAGGTTTCTCGGGTCTTAGGTGCCATTAATGGTTATGGAAAAACAAAAAGTAACACTTTTTTTCCACACCAAACTTAAAAGGTTTGCTCGTCCTCGAGCAAAAGAAGAAAGAAAGGAGGAGAAGAAGAAGAATTGAAGGAGATGAAAGTGTGTGAAGGGTTCGCTCAAGTGGGTAGGAAGTGTTGGTGATGTGTGAAAATAAAGAAGTGAAGAGGGGTATTTATAGAGTAAGGGAGAGAGGGAATTCGTGTGAGAAGGGGTGGGTTTGGAAGGGAAATGGTTTTGAATTTGAATGGTGAGGTAGGTGGGGTTTATTTTGGAAAATAGTGGATAGATGTGAGTGGTTGAGAGATTATGGGAAAGAGGGTAGGATTTGATAGGTGAATGGTGTTTAGGGAAAAGTGTTATGGAAAGATGTGAAGAAGGGAGAGATTGAGTTAATATAGGTAGGGATCCTGTGGGGTCCACAGATCCTCAGGTGTCAAGGATTTCGCATCCCTGCACCTTTCTGGCGTTTAAACGCCCACTGTGTGTCATTTTTGGCGTTAAACACCAGGTTGATGCCCATTTCTGGCATTAAATGCCAGGTTGATGCCCATTTCTGGCATTAAACGCTAGTCTGCTTGCCAATTTCTGGCGTTTAAGGCCCAGAATGATGCCAGACTGGGCGTTAAACACCCATTCTGCTACCCTTACTGGCGTTGAACGCCAGCCAGACACCAGACACCCTTTTCTGGCGTTAAACGCTAGTTTGTGTGCCATTTCTTGCATTTAACGCCCAGAATGCTGCCAGACTGGGCGTTAAATGCCCATTTTGCTATCCTTATTGGCATTTAAATGCAGTAAGCTCGTCCCCCAGAGTATGCTATATTTTATGCTATTTTTGGTTCCTGCTTTATTTCTGCAGCTGTTTTTGTGACTTGACATGATCATCAACCTAAAGAAAACATATAATAACAATGGAAAATAAAATTAAAAGGTAATTAATATAGATAAAATTGGGTTGCCTCCCAATAAGCGCTTCTTTAATGTCAATAGCTTGACAGGAAGCTCTTACAGAGCTTTACAGATACTCAGAGCATGATTGTAACGTCCCCACACCAAACTTAGAGCTTAGATGTGGGGGCTCTGCTTGACTCTGCATTGAGAGAAGCTTTTCATGCTTATTCTCCATGTTTACAGAAGAAGATCCTTGAGTCTTAAACACAAGGTAGTCCTCATTCAATTGAAGGACTAACTCTCTTATGTCCACATCATTCACAGCCCTTGCTGTGGCTAGGAAGGGTCTTCCAAGGATGATGGATTCATCCTCATCCTTCCTAGTGTCTAGGATTATGAAGTCAATAGGGACGTAAAGGCCTTCAACCTTCACGAAGACATCCTCTACAAGTCCATAAGCCTGTTTCATTGATTTATCTGCCATCTCTGGTGAGATAATTGTTGCTTGTACCTCAAGGATCCCTAGTTTCTCCATTACAGATAGTGGCATGAGGTTGATACCTGACCGCAGGTCACACAGAGCCTTTTCAAAGGTCATGGTGCCTATGGTGCAAGGTATTAAAAACTTTCTAGGATCCGGTTTCTTTTGAGGTAATGTCTACTGAATCCAAGTATTCAATTCATTGATGAGCAATAGAGGTTCATCCTCCCAAGTCACATTACCAAATAACTTGGCATTCAGCTTCATGATTGCTCCTAGATACTGAGCAACTTGCTCTTCAACAATATCTTCGTCCTATTCCGAGGAAGAATACTCATCAGTTCTCATGAATGACAATAGTAAGTTCAGTGAAATCTCTATGGTCTCTGTGTGAGCCTCAGATTTCTTTGGTTCCTCAATAGGGAACTCCTTATTGGTCACTTCCTTTTCACTCTCTCCAGGTTCGGCCATTTTGGTTATAGTTATGGCCTTGCACTCTCTTTTGGGATTCTCTTCTGTATTGTTTGGGAGAGTACTAGGAGGAGTTTCAGTAACTCTTTTACTCAGCTGACCCACTTATGCCTCCAAATTTCTGATGGATGTCCTTGTTTCATTCATGAAACTGAGAGTGGTCTTAGATAGATCAGATACTATGTTTGCTAAGCCAGAGATGTTCTGCTTATAATTCTCTATCTGTTACTGAGAATATGATGGAAAAGGCTTGCTATTGCCAAACCTATTTCTCCCACCATTATTGTTGTTGAGGCTTCTGTTGATCCTTCCATGATAAATTTGGATGATTCCTCCATGAAGGATTATAGGTGTTTCCATAGGATTCTCCCATGTAATTCACCTCTTCCATTGCAGGATTCCCAGGGTCATAAGCGTCTCCTTCTGAGGAGGCTTCTTTAGCATTACCGGATGCAACTTGCAATCCAGTCAGATTCTGAGAAATCATATTGACTTGCTGAGTCATCCCATTATTCACAGGATTTCTTTCAGAAGTGTACATGAACTGGTTATTTGCAACCATCTCATTGAGTTCCTGGGCTTCTGCAGGGGTTTTCAGATGAAGAGATCCACCAACAGAATGGTCCAATGACATCTTGGACAATTCAGATAGACTATCATAGAATATACATATGATGCTCCATTTGGGAAGCATGTCAGAAGGACACCTTTTGGTTAATTGCTTGTATCTTTTCCAAGCTTCATAGACGGATTCACCTTCCTTCTGTTTGAAGGTTTGGACGTCCACTCTAAGCTTGCTCAGCTTTTAAGGTGGAAAGAAATATGTCAAGAAAGTGTTGACCAACTTGTCCCAAGAGTTCAGGCTTTCTCTAGGTTGTGAGTCTAACCATATTCTAGCTCTGTCTCTTACAGCAACAGGGAAAAGCATAAGTCTGTAGACCTCAGGATCAACCCTATTGGTCTTAACAGTATCACAGAACTACAAGAATTCAGCTAAGAACTGGTGAGGATCTTCCGATGGAAGTCTGTAAAACTTGCAATTCTGCTGCATTAGAGAAACTAATTGAGGCTTAAGCTCAAAGTTGTTTGCTCCAATGGCAGGAATTGAGATGCTTCTTCCATAGAAGTTGGAAGTTGGTGCAGCATAGTTACCAAGCATCTTCCTTGCATCTCTAACATTGTTGTTGGGTTCGGCTGCCATGTCTACTTCTTTTTAGAAATTCTCTATAAGGTCCTCTCCAGAGTGTTGTACTTTAGCTTCTCTTAGCTTTTTCTTCAGAGTCCTTTCAAGTTCAGGATCCGCTTCAAGAAGAATTTTTTTATCCCTATTTCTGCTCATATGAAAAAGAAGAGAACAAAGGGAGTAGTAGAATCCTCTATGTCACAGTATAGAGATTCCTTGATGTGTTAGAAGAAAAGAAGAATAAAGGAATGAGGTAGAGAGAGAATGAGAAGATTTTGAACACAGAGGGAGAGAGAGGGTTTGAATTATAAGTAGAAGAGAAGTGTTAGCAAGTAAAATAGAAAGAGATGAGAGAGAGAGTATTGGAAAATTAAAACTAAAACAATTAGTTAATTAAAAAGATTTTTGAAAAAGTGGTTAGTGATTTTCGAAAATTGAAAAGATATAATTGAAAAAGATTTGTTTTTAAAATTGATGGCTTGACTAACAAGATATTAAAAGATATGATTCTAAAATTCAAAGATTGAACCTTTCTTAACAAAAAAGTAACAAACTTCAATTTTTTGAATCAAAATATTAATTGTTAGCAAGGATTTTTGAAAATGTGGAAAGATAAGATTTTAAAATTATGATTTAAAACATGAAAAACTGAAAAAAATTTGAATTGGAAATGAAATTACCAACCTTGAGTCGTCCTGGTGTTAAACGCCCAGAATGCTATCCATTATGGTGTTTAACGCCCATTTGGCTGTCTCTTTGGGCGTTACCCTGGCTGGCTGGCGTTGAACGCCAGAAATCCTTTTTTACTGGGCGTTTTAATGCCAGTGAGCTCTTTTTCTTTGTAATTCCTCTGCTTTATGTTCTAATCCTTTATTTCTCTGTATTATTTACTGAAAAGATATACATTTTTGATTTTTTTAAATCTTTTTATGATGAGAGAGAAAAACAACAAAGTGAATCACAATAGAAAAATTTAAGATCAAAACCAATAATGCATGCAGGAACACTTTGAATGTCAAGATGAATACCAAGAACACTTTGAAGATCATGATGAACATTAAGAACATATTTTTAAAAATTTTTAAGAAGAGAAAAACATGCAAGACACCAAATTTAGAAATTTTGAATGTTTAGACACTATGAATTCAAAAATGCATATGAAAAACAACATAAAATACAAAACAAGAAAATCATCAAGAACAACTTGAAGATCATAGAAGAATAAAATGCATATATTTTTTTTGGTTTTATGATTTTATTAATTTTTTTGTATTTTTCGAAAATAAAAATAAAAAGGTTAAACAAAATAAAATTACCCAATCTAAGCAACAATATGAACCGTCAATTGTCCAAACTTGAAAAATCCCCGGCAACGGTGCCAAAAACTTGGTGCACGAAATTGTGATCACACTTTTCACAACTCCACACAACTAACCAGCAAATGCGCTGTGTCGTCCAAGTAATACCTTACGTGAGTATGGGTCGATCCCACAGAGATTGTCGGCTTGAAGCAAGCTATGGTCATCTTGTAAATCTCAGTCAGGCGGATTAAAATGGTTATGAGGATTTGATAATTAAAAGATAAATAAAACGGAAAATAACATAGAGATACTTATGTAATTCATTGGTGGGAATTTCAGATAAGCGTTTGGAGATGTTTTGTTGTTTCTGAACCTCTGCTTTCCTATTGTCTTCATCCAATCATGCGTCCTCCCTTCCATGGCAAGCTGTATGATCCTCTCAGTGAAAATGGTCTGGCTACGATTTCTGTACGGCTAATCAACTATCGGATTTTTCGTCTCGAATGAAAAATACCTGGCATAGCTTCCGCAAGGCTAATCATCTCTCGGTTCTCACTTGTGTCAGAATAGGATCCTTTAATCCTTTTGCACACTGTCACTGTGCCCAGCAGTCGTGAGTTTGAAGCTCGTCACAGTCATCCCGTCCTAGACCCTACTCGGACAGACAAGGTTTAGACTTTCTGAATCTCAGGAATGCTGCCAATTGTTTCTAGCCTATACCATAAAGGTTCTAATCTCAGATTCGGATGCTCTATTGTTAGGAGAGATGATGCGAATCGCGGATCAGAGACCTTAGAGAATATACTTCGGCTGTGATGCCAAGGCATCTTAGGCTAGTTTCACTAGCATTTTTCTGTTAGTTTTAGTTGTTTTATGCATTTTCTTGAGCTTAAAGTAACCAAGAATGGTTAAATGAATAACAAAGTAATGAATCGTCCAAACAGTATAATTTTGATGCAAATTCCATGAGTTTTTAGTTATATTACTTGAATGCTATGAATAGAAGATTTCTCATGAAATTTTGCAAAACTTTGATGCAATTGTTTGGATGATTTCAGGGAAGAAGAGGCTAGGCAATGAAGCAACAAAATCAATAAAGGAAGCTTGAAGATCACATGTGGAGTTTAAGTTCCAGTTTAAGCTTAAACTGGAACTTAAACTGCCAAGCCATATAATGCTGAAAGTGGCGTTTAACCTCCAGTTTAACCTTAAACTGGAAGTTAAACGCCAGAATGAGAAATGCATCAAAGCTGAAATTGGCGTTTAACCTCCAGTTTAAGGTTAAACTGGGAGTTAAACGCCAGAATCATGGAAGTTGAGAAATGCTGAAACTGGCGTTTAACCTCCAGTTTAACCTTAAACTGGAAGTTAAACGCCAGAATGAGAATTTCACCAAGGGAGCATTTCCACGTTTAACCTCCAGTTTAACCTTAAACTGGAGGTTAAACGTGTTCGACACAATTTCTCACCAGGAAGCATTTCCACGTTTAACCTCCAGTTTAACCTTAAACTGGAGGTTAAACGCCAGAAGTAAGAAAGGCACCAGGAGCATTTCCACGTTTAAGCTCCAGTTTAACCTTAAACTGGAGCTTAAACGTGTTCGACTATTTCTCTCCTCCAGGGTTGCTTTCTCATTTCCACGTTTAAGCTTCAGTTTAACCTTAAACTGAAGCTTAAACGTGTTCGACCCAATTGCTCCTCCAGGGTTGTTTTCTTCATTTCCACGTTTAAGCTTCAGTTTAACCTTAAACTGAAGCTTAAACGTGTTCGACATTTCACACTCCTGGGTTGCTTTCTTCCATTTCCACGTTTAAGTTTCAGTTTAACCTTAAACTGAAACTTAAACTTCAACTTAAACGCCACTTTTTGAAAAGGTTTCTGGGCCAAATATATTGAAGTTTAAGTTAGCATTTGAGCACAAACATTAACTTAAACATATTATGGTATGAAACCCAATTGAATATCATGGTTTATGGGATTGGGCCTGAAGAATTGATGAGTCTGGAACTTCAATTTGTTGAGTCTCGTGTCATTACTTGTTTATCACTAAGTTTGCTCAATGAATGTTACAGAATTGGATCACAGCCTCATCTGGATTATGGACCATAAACCTAAAGCAAAAGAAAATCAGGGAAAGGCCTCAAAGCCCAAGAAACACAACAGAAGCTCAATTTAGAAAGTGTATAAATAGGATAGAATTTAAGTTAGTTAGCACTTTTTTACACTAGGGAACTTTTGGATCATTTTGCTAGTTTTCATACCTTTTGTAATTGAATTCAGAGCTATGACTCACTAAACCCCTTTCATTGGGTTAGGGAGCTCTATTGTAATTCAATGAATCAATAATAGTTTTTATCTTCTTCTTCAATCTTTTCTCTTGAATTTTGTTAGAAAGCTTCTCGATCTAATTCCATTGGTTAGTTGTCTTGGGAAAGAAACTATCCATAATTGGAATCCTTCGGAACCTTGGGAAAGGAATGGAGGATTCATGCTAGAGAAGCTTTCTCACAGTGAATTGGATTGGGGTTTGGATGGATATTGTGACATGTAATCCTACCAAATTGTGGTTCATGAAACTGTGTGGCATAATCAGTGATCGAGCATCATCTCTTCTTATGAACATTTAAACCAAGGGATTGGGAATTTGTTTGTTTTTAGAGAGAATTGGTGAGCCAAGGGATTGGGATCCAATCATATAAGATTGCCAAGCAAAATTCAATGAATGCATTGGTTGAGGAAGGGATAAAGGTTGTTTTGATTCGGAGATCTCAATATCTCCTAACACCCAATGAACTCCCCATTTCTGATCTACACTTTCTCTTTACATTCTGCAATTAAATTCATGCAATCACCCCCATCCCTTTTAATTTCAGCAATTTAGCTTCTCGCTCTTTAATTCATGCAATTTTATATTTCGTAATTCTCATCTAAATCTTGATTCCGCCCAACTAGAACATACTTCTAATCCGAATTGCTCACTCAACCAATCCTTGTGGGATTCGACCTCACTCTATTGTGAGTTTTTACTTGACGATAACCGGTGCACTTGCCGGAAGGAATTTTGCCGATCGTGCAATTTCCTAAATCGTAGCTATCAAGCTTATAGCTAACATCAGGCTGCCATCCAATGACTACGTTGAACATCATGTAGAAGGGAGCTACCAAGCTAAATATCCCACAATAAAAAAAATACCTCGAACAACGCAGCGGATCCTAGAGAAAACCAGAGAATATCTCAGACAATTCGGGGGACCTTGGTCAAAACTAGAGAACAGCTCGGACAAATCGGGGGAGATGAGGTCCGACATATACTTCAGAAATAGAATGCCCGAGCTGATGCACTTTCAAAACTAAGTCAGCACCAACAGCTTGGACAATTCGGGGGATATGAGGTCAAATATTCCTACAGTAAGAAAAAGAAAAATGGGGTTACTACCAAATAACTCGGGCAAATAAGGAAACAACTCGGACAATAACAGCAAAACATCAAGTGTCAGATACAGCAGTAAAAGGGAAACCCCAGGACTCACACAAAAGTCCAGGGGCACCCTTTGGAGGCAACAACAGAGCAAAAACCCAAATACAAAGTCAAAGCTTTACATTAAAAGCATGCTAACTTCTACATTGCCTCACCAGAGGAGCTCATCAATGTAACATCACCTTGGCCGTTTGCAAAGTGGGGACTCAACCTCCTCGGACCCCTTCCCCAAGGATCAGGACAAGTCAAGTTCCTCATTGTAGGGGTGGATTATTTCACAAAATGGATTGAGGCAGAGCCCCTGGCTAATGCCACTGCTCAAAGAAGTCAGAAATTCTTGTAAAGAAACATTGTTACAAGGTGTGGGGTTCCTTACTCCATCACCACAGGCAATGGCACGCAATTCTCAGATGCGGGTTTTAGGAAGTTGGTAGCTGACTTGAAAATAAAGCACCAATCCACATCCGTAGAACACCCACAAAGCCAATGGACAAGCAGAAGCTGCCAACAAAGTCATACTAGCTAGGTTAAAACAAAGACTACAGGACGCAAAGGGTGTTTGGGCTAAAGAGCTCCCACAAGTCCTATGGGCATATCAGACAACTCCACACTTCACCACGGGAGAATCACCTTTCCGATTGGCTTACGGAATGGAGGCAATGATCCTAGTAGAGATCAAAGAAAGATCCCTCAAAATGATCCTCTACAATGAAGAGGTCAACTCCCAAAACCAAAGGGAATAACTTGACCTACTTCCAGAAGTCCGAAAAAGAGCTCGGATTAGAGAGGAAGTGTTAAAACATCAAATGGCCTCAAGATACAATCAGAAAGTAGTCCGGCAAAACTTCGCCAACAATGATCTGATCCTAATCCGAAATGACATCGGAGCAGGTCGATCAGGAGAAAGAAAGCTAGCAGCCAAAGGACCATACCAAGTTGTTCAGAAATATTGGGGAAAGGTCACCACAAAGTGTCCGACCTCGAGGGGCGAGAGCTACCAAGGTCATGGCATGTCTGTAATCTAAGAAGGACGCCAGGCCGAGATCTAAATGATTGCCCGACATAGAAGGGTAAGCACTAACATGTACACACTCTTATTCATATCTTCATTTTATTGTTTAAAAGTTTGCAAATTCCCTACAAATCCTTTATCAAGACACATTAATCTGAAACGCAAAATTTTATCGCCCGATTATAAAGCTACAGATCGGCAAAAGTGAAAACTAAATTCACTGTCCGATCATGATAACGACCAACAAAGATGAAAACTTAATTTATCAATGGTCGACCAAGCGAGGATCAAACCCAATTTCTACAAAATCGGCAAAGATGAAAAGTGACAAAATAGATTAAATGCAAGAAGTTATCGAAGGTGACCCATAGGAAAGGACCTGACGAGGTCTTAATAAAAATGGGTTGCTAAAAAATAACTTAAAAGACAGACCGACATGAAGAAGTCGGACCAGTCAACCACAAATAACCAAAGTTATAAAAAGTAAATCCCTGGAAAGAGGCCTGGCCAGCCCTAAAAAAGAGGATTACTAGAAATAACTTAAGAGGGACCGACATGATGAAGTCGGCCCAAACTAAAAAAGTTATAAAAAGTAATCCATAAAAGAGACCTGACCCAGGTCCAAAGAATATGGATTACTTGAAATAACTTAAGAGGGACCGACATGATGAAGTCGGCCCAAACTAAAAAAGGTTATAAAAAGTAATCCATAAAAGAAACCTGACCCAGGTCCAAAGAAAATGGATTACTAGAAATAACTTAGAAGGGACCGACATGATAAAGTCGGCCCGACAAAACTAGAAAAGTTATAAAAAGTAATCCCTAAAAGAGACCTGACAAAGGTCCAAATAAAGTGGATTACTAGAAATAACTTAGAAGAGACCGACATGATGAAGTCGGCCCAACAAAACTACAAAAAGTTATAAAAAGTAATCCATAAAAAGAGACCTGACAAGGTCCAAATAAAATGGATTACTAAAAATAACTTAGAAGGGACCGACAAGAAGAATTCGGACCAACGAAAGCTACAGCTTGGACTGACAAGAAGAAGTCGGACTAACGAAAGCTACAGCTTGGATCGACAAGAGAAGTCGGACCAACGAAAGCTAAAGAAGGATCGACAAGAGAAGTCGGACCAACGAAAAATGTGCGCTAAAAGGGACATAGCTCCGCCTAAATAGCCACTCCATGATAAGGCTATCAAAATTGTTCAGACCAACTAAAAATGTTCTACCAAGAACACTAAAAAGTTGTCGGACAAGTTAGGCCCAAAGGTCATTGGTGCACGAAATTGTGATCTCAATGGCGCCAACAACTTGGTACGTGACGTGGCAGAAATTGGCGAGTTAAGAATTTATTAATAGGGATACGTTGCAAGTACAGTCCTTAACCAACCAAAAATCCGCTTATCAATTTAAAAGGGGTTGTCACAATATTGAAAATTAAAATACTGGGAGTATGAATCCCAGGTCGTCTCCCAACGAGTTGGAGAGAGATGTGCTATTTCATCAATCGGGTGTTTTCAAAAATGGTTGAGTTGATAAACAGAAATTTAAATTAGAGAATTTAATTAATTTCAAATAAAAGCCTTGACTGGGGATAGATTAATTGGAAGCCCTATTCTTGTTGAAATACTCTCAAGATTAATTAATAATTGGAAGTTACTCTGCTTAGTTAACCCTTACTAGGTAAAGGTGATGTGCGGAAAACGATCCGACACAAAACTCACCGGCAAGTGCACCGGGTCGCATCAAGTAATAAAAACTCACGGGAGTGAGGTCGATCCCACAGGGATTGAAGGATTGAGCAATTTTGGTTTAGTGGTTGATTTAGTCAAGCGAATCAAGATTTGGTTGAGTGATTTGTGATTTGCAGAAATTAAATTGCATTGAAAGTAAAGGGAATGTGTAAATTGCATGAAATTAAAGAGGGCAAGGAATTAAAGTGTTGAATCTTAAAGAACAAGAAATTAAATGGCAAAAACTTAGAATGCAAGAAATGTAGATTGCGGAATCTTAAAGTGCAAGGAATGTAAACGGCTGGAATTGTAAAGGGGATTGGGGATTGGATTTGCAGAATTTAAACAAGGAAAAGTAAATTGCATCAAACAGAAGAGTAAAAGAGGGTTTGGGTTGAATCGGATCTGAAGCAAAACAAGTAAATGAACATGAAAAGCAAAAACAGAATGTAAACTTTGGAATCAGATCTCAGGACCCAGAGACTAGAAAACCAAGTCTAGATCTCAATGCCTTCCTAGATCCAACAAGAACAATTGCAAGGGAAATGTAAATTGCAAAGAAAGTAGATGAAGAGCAATTAACCGAAACTGAAATTCAATTAAGCAGTAAATAAACAGAGAGATCCAAGGATGAGATTGAAACAGAATTTCTTCAATTCTCCAACCCAAGATCCAAGACAATTGTAATTGAAATTGAAAGCAATAAAACTAAGAGGAAGAGAAGTGAATTCTCCTTCCCCAAGACTAAGAAATTAAAGATCACTCAATACCAAAAGCTTTCCGAAAACTATTCTAAAAACTAAAAGAAAAAGCTCCCCAAACGACTTGAATTCTATCCTATTTATACACTTTCTTCAAATGATCTTCAAGCCTTGAGTTGGGCCTTTGCTCTTGGTGGAATTGGGTTGAGAGAGGCCTTGGTTGATTGCTCTTGGAGTTTGGAGAGGAATCAAAGTGAACCAATTGAACCGGGTTGGAGTTTTGCAAAAGTTTGAGTAAAAGTTTGAGTAAAAGTTTGAGGCTAACTTTTACTCCAACTTTTCACCTCAGCTTCCTCATTTTGCTGATACCAACGTTGGTGTAAAAGTTAGGGGTCTAACTTTTGCTCCAACGTTGGCCTTCCTTAGTGCACTTATGGCGCCAACGTTAGCCCAAAAGTTAGAGGCTAACGTTGGCGCAAACTTTTGGTGGCCAGGGGGTGTTTTTTCTCATGCCAACGTTAGCCACAAAGTTAGGGGCTAACGTTGGCGCAAACTTTTGGTGCCCAGGGAGTGATTTTCATGCGCCAACGTTAGCCAAAAAGTTAGGGGCTAACGTTGGCGCAAACTTTTGGTGCCCAGGGAGAGTTTTGCATGTGCCAACGTTAGCCCAAAAGTTAGGGGCTAATGTTGGGGCAAACTTTTCACCCAAAAGTTTGTGCAAAAGTTTGAGGCTAACTTTTGGTCCAGCTTTTTGCTTCCTGGTTCATTTTCACTTATTCCAAAGGTTTGAGCTAAAGTTTGAGGCAAACTTTTGCTCAAACTTTTTGTCCTCTCTTCCTCCTAGCCATTCCTTCTTGCTTCAACCTTTCTCCAAGCTTTCTTCACCCTTTCTCCAAGCTTTCTTCACCTATCATTAATCAACCAAACACATCAAAACTATGCTCAAAATCATGAGATATTTATTCTTTCATAATATGTGACAATTATATCATAAAACCCCATGAAATTGCATTAATTCATCTATGGTTGATTAAATCAAAGGAAACATGAAAATCTACCCAATTGGCTTGCTTATGGCTCAAGAAAGTGCATAATTCAATTGAAAACAAAAGAAAAAGGCTAGTGAAACTAGGCTAAGATGACTTGTCATCAAAAGGAAAGTCAAGCAAGTTGGAAATCAGTTTCTAGTCATAAGTCCTAACCCATTCCCTTGGGAAGGACTAGATTTAATGATTAGAGGGTGATTCAACAATAAACCCAATTATAATTTTTCTCTTGAGTAGTTCAACTCGAGGGTCCCTTTCAATCATCCCCCAATCAAGTCATGGAACTACTCACTCATCATAATTATTGATGTGTGGAAAACGATCCAACACAAAACTCACCGGCAAGTGTACCGGGTCGCATCAAGTAATAAAACTCACGGGAGTGAGGTCGATCCCACAAGGATTGAAGGATTGAGCAATTTTAGTTTAGTGGTTGATTTAGTCAAGAGAATCAAGTATTGGTTGAGTGATTTTGTATTCAACAGAAAGTAAATAGCCGGAAATGTAAAGGGAGAGGGATGAATTGCAGAAATTAAAGAGAATTGAAAGTAAAGGTGCTGAATCTTAAAGAACAAGAAATTAAATGACTGAAACTTAAAGTGCAAGAAATGTAAATTGCAGTAACTTAAAGTGCAAGAAATATAAATTGCTTGAATGGAAAAGGGATTTGAGGACTGGGAATTCAGAATTTAAGCAAGGGAAATTAACTTGCAGCAATTATCAAAGCAAGAGATGAATTGAAATTGTCTAGATCTCAAACAGAAATGGAAATTTAATTGCAGCAATGGTTCAACAGAAGAACCAGAAGGAAAATTGGATCTCAGGACTCCAGAGACTAGATAGCAAAGTCTAGATCTCAATTGCCTTCCCAGATCTAAGTTCACAAAGCAATTAAAGAGAAGTTAAAGATTGCAGCAGTAAGGAAATGAAATTTAGCTCAATTATGCAGTAGGAAAATCAAAGAGATCTTAAATGGAGATTGAGACAGAAATTCCTCAATTCTTCACACCCAAGACTCAAACAAGAAAAGTAAAAAAAGTGCTCAAGCAAGAACAAGGAAGAAGAGAGATCAATTCTCCTTCCCAATTCTCTCAGATCTCAGTTCAAAGCTCTCAAAGAAAAATGACGTCTCAAAATGTAAGAATTCAAAAATCAAAAGAAGGTCCTAATTACATCAAACTATCTCTTATTTATACACTTTCTATTCTTGGATTTTGGAATTTGGATGGGCTTTTGATTTGGTGAAGAAATGAATTAAATTGGATTTTTAATCCAATTTTCAGCCCATGAAGAAGTTGGCTCCAGGAGGCTGCTCTGCTCTTGTGGAGAGCAGAGCAGGGAAATGGTGCATGCGGCCTCATTGCGTGCTCGTGCTGCGTGTGATGGGTGTTCAAGATGCTGCCCTGCCCTTGCGGAGAGCAGGGCAGTGTGCGTGCATGCCTGCCTTCCGTGCGTCCAAGCTGTGCGTGATGCTCCTGGCCATGCGTGCTTGTGTGCGCGCTTGTG
Organism: Arachis stenosperma; assembly: GCF_014773155.1. Classification (NCBI taxonomy): domain Eukaryota; kingdom Viridiplantae; phylum Streptophyta; class Magnoliopsida; order Fabales; family Fabaceae; genus Arachis; species Arachis stenosperma. The sequence goes on along the minus strand of NC_080380.1, from coordinate 77,104,184 downwards.
TGCTGCCCGTGCCAAGAAATGCTGCTCTGCTCTCCTTGTGGGCAGCGCAGCAAGGCAACCAAGGGTGAGGTCCAAGGTTCGAAACTTGGTGGAGGCACACGCTGCCCCTTTTTCCTTGGTTTTCTTGGCACCAAAGTAACGCCTAGTTCCTTGCTCCCTCATGGTGCTGTGTTCGATTCTTGGGGATTGAAAACAAGCCAATTTTTGCTTGTTTTCCTTGTATTTGACCGCTACTCCTTTCCTCCTTGTTCTTGGGTTCGAAACCCATGAGTAGCACTAGGAGAGCAATTTCTTTTGAATTTTTCTTGGATGAAGCCCGATATTGCTCTTGAGGAGGGCAGGGCAGAATTTTTGCTTCCTTTGGTCCTTGGCATAGAATTGTGCTCCGCTCTTATTGTGGGCAGGGCAGTGATATTGTGGAGGCTTGGTTTATTATGCTGCTCTCTTGGAGAGCAGTGTGCTCTTGTGGAGAGCAGTGTTTGCTTCCTCCTTCTATGTTGCACCACACTTCTCCTTCCATGGACACACTTCTTAAGCCACGTTTTTCTTCTTTTCTTCCTTTCTTCACCTACAAGAAACCAAAGCAACCAATCAAAGTATCTCCAAACTCATAAGGTTTATAATTCATTAAAAATCAATTACTTTTAGCTCAAACCTCATGATTTAGCATCAATTTAATGGTGGTTGTTTGATTTAAAGAAGTCATGCATTTTCATTCCAAATTACTTACTTAAGATGCAAGAAAGTGCATAAAGACTAGTGAAACAAGTGAAATTAGCTTGAAAAATGGGTATATGATGACTTGTCATAACAACACCAAACTTAAATCTTGCTTGTCCCCAAGCAAGTATCAAAACTAAGAGAAAATGAAATGAATAAGAAGAGCAAACATATCCTTATTAGTCATATAGCAGAACTTGATTTATGGAGTTTTTATGCAGACAATGATAACTCAGTTATTGGTTGCTGTTACATAATATACACTTTTCCTCAAAGGCTTACTAAACTTGCTGTTGTAAGGTTTACTCTTTACTTGCTCCCTTGCTAACTTTTCTTTTCTCATTTTGCTTAACAAGCTTATTCTTTTATGAAGGCTTGGTGTCCAATGTTGCAGTAGCCTTTGGCTTTATTTTTACTCAACATCTTTTCACCACAGACACATGGCTCACTATTTCCTCCTAGGATCATTGATGCCCAGCATCTCTTTGGATAACTAAATGTTCTGTATCTAAGTTGCTCTTTATTGTGGACTTTCAATTGGCCATCCCAAATCAGTTGATCTAAGTGACCGAGTTTTGAAATACCCCTCAGAATTTACTTGTCCAAGCATATCCTAGTACAAGAACACCACAGGCATGTGATACGTAAAAATTAGATTTCACGTATAACCGGCAAGTATACCGGGTCGTATCAAGTAATAAAACTCACAAAGAGTGAGGTCGATCCCACGGAGATTGGTAGATTAAGCAACTTTAGTTAAATGGTAGATTTAGTCAAGCAAACATGGTTTTGATTTCATGAGCATTTTGGTTTTTGAACATAATTGCAAGAATTTAAATGGCAAAGAATGTAAAGAACTAGAAGAGAGAAATAAAGTGAAAGTAAATAACGGAAACTTAAATTGCAAGAAACTTAAATGACATCAAAAGTAAATTGCAAGAAAATAAAGTGCTGAATTCTAAAGAGCAAAAGAGTAAATAGCAAGAAATAACGAAACAGAATGTAAATGACAAGAATAATAAATTGCAAGAGTGTAGAAGGGAATTGGGCAATGGGTAATCAAACAACTAGAAGCAAAAGAATAAGAAGTAATGATAGAGAGGATCATTAGGGATCAGAGATGCAAGTTTTCATGAATTGATGTTAGTCAAATCCTTCTCAATCATGGGTATAGATCCATGGCAAGTGGGTAATTGAATCCCAATCTCTTAGTGATTCAATTTCTCTCAACATAACCAATTGCCACTCTCGTGATCTAATTGTTCATGAGAAGAGATGAAGCTCAAATCTAATCCAGCCACACAACTCCCATAATCTCAACCAAGGAGAGTTACATCTCACATACTAACCAAGGTGTATTGATTAAAGAAATCATGAAAGGATGAACTCTAAACTGAATTATGTGGCTCATTCCTCAAATTCACCACATAATTCATATAGATTAACCCCTCTCTCGATGGTGGTTGAATCTTTGAAGAGCAAGAATTCCCTCTTTAGATCAACCACTAGAATTGAGGAGGAAAAGATGAGTTCACCAATGCATTCCAACAAGCAGAGCTCTTCCCCCTAATGAAAGTGGGGTTTAGTGAGTCATTGCTCCAATTTCAACAACAATTGCCATAAATCAAAATTAAACTAAATTGCCAAGCAAGATAAAGAAGAATAATGAAATGCTTAAAGCTTAAGAAATGAAGAAGAGAAGTTCCAAGAAGAACCCAGAAATGCTCTCCGGGTATCCTCCCGGAAGTGCTAAAGAGTTCTCAAGTAAAAGTGCTAAAAGTATCAAAAAAAGTTCTAAGTGTCAAAAGTCCCCTCAAAGTACAAACTCAATTTATATTTATACTAGTCCCAAAACTCTTTCAAAGATCTTGAATTGGGTTGGAAATATGGGCTTCCTCTTTGTTGAATTCTTGGCTCAATTAGAAGAAGTGTTGCTAGACTTGGAAAGGAAGGGTTCATTCATCATGCTTCTGGCCCATTGGCTTGGCGTTTTTGTCAATAACGCTGGCCTTAATGCACGTTGGCAACGTGCATCACAATTTCCTGGAAGTGAAGTTTGAGACTTGGGCGTTGCTAGCCCAAGTTGTTGCTAACAACTTGCTTCTCCTCTTCTTGGCTCTACTTTTATGCTAAATGTAGCCCAGAATTTGAGTGTCAACCTTCTGCTTCAATATGGACTACTATACATCATTGGAAAGCTCTTGATATCTATTTTCCAATGCCACTGGAATCACCTCAATTGGACTTTCCTAGCTCAAGTTATGCTTCCTCAAAGAAGGTAAGGTCAAGCTGCCAAGTTGTTGCCAAAAACGCACCCACACTCCCAAGTTGGCAACGTGCTCGTGCCTAACTTCCCAAGGTAAGGACTTGGGGCTGGCGTTGTTGCAAAACACGCCCCCTTGCTAGCACGTTGGCAACGTGCTCGTGCCCCCCTCCAGGGCTCATCTCTAGCCTTCTTGAATTTCAACTTCATGTTCTTGTTTTTAGGGCCTAAAGATGACTCTGGTTTGGCTTCAATTTTGTGCTCCACCATAGACTATTATATATGGTTGGAAAGCTCTGAATGTTAGCTTTCCAACGCAACTAGAAGCACTCAATTTGGATCTCTGTAGCTCAAGATATCCTCCATTGAAGGGGACATGGTCAGGCTGTCTTGTTGGAGTTGTTGTGGATAACGCCCCTATATTCCAAGTTGGCAACGTGCTACCTCAATTCTTCACCATCCAAAGCTTCCTGGCGTTGGCAACGTGCATGGCAAGGCTTCCTGGCGTTGGCAACGTGCATGGCAAGGCTTCCTGGCGTTGGCAACGTGCATGGCAAGGCTTCCTGGCGTTGGCAACGCCAGCTTCTTCTCCTCTTGGGCCAAGCTCACTCATGTACGTTGCCTTGGGACACGCCAATAGTTCTTGGCGTTGGCAATGCCCTCGAAACTCCTTCATGGCCCAAGTTCCTTGTGCGTTTCCCATAACAACTCACTCCTTCCTCCAAGTTGGCAACGCCAACATTTGCTCTCCAGGGCTGCCTTGCTTGCTTCACAAATTGGCGTTGGCAACGCCCTTCTAGAGTTGGCAACGCCCAAATTTGCTTCTCCAGGGCTGCCTGGCGTTGCCTTCAACAACGCCCCCTTTCTTCAAGTTGGCAACGCCAACTTTTGTTCTTCAAGGTTGCCTGGCGTTGTCCTCAACAACGCACCCTATTCCCAAGTTGGCAACGCCAACTTTTCTTCTTCTTGCCCAGCTTGCATCATTCTTGCTTCCATGCTTCCTTGTTTCATCACCTATCATCAACAAAGGAAATAGCTTCAAAGTCTTACCAATTCATGCAATAAATTTCATGAGATTCATTCATATTCATTCATGTATGTATTCTCTAAATCATTTGCATGAATTTGGTTAGAATCAACATGTTCCTTGATATTCTCATGCATGAAGATAAAACTCATAAAAGGCCTTGTTTATTTAGAGAAAATGAGTGAAAGTAAGCTAAAACCAACTAAACTAACTAACTAATATAGCAAATATGCACTTGCATCAGCATGTGTCCTAGGGTCCAAGCTATTGGTGTCCAGCCTTTATTCTTTGTTTTTCTTGCCACATTGGCTTTTTCTTCTTCCTTTTCTTTCTGTTTTATTTTGTTCTCAAGGGATTTTTTTTACTGATAAGAACCTTTATAACAGCAAGCTAGCTCACACTTCAATGAAAACGACATTATGCAGCAATTATTTCATGAGTTATGCATTTAATCAAACACATAAACCACCATTAACTTCCACTCTAACTTATGCAATATTGGATATTTACTTTCTAATTCAAACAATTCTCTTTTATTCAAGCATATGGGAAACAAAACAAAATTTAGCTAAGTGATGAATGACAAACACATATGCAGACAACCATTCTTATCAAACAATTCCACTTGCAACTAGATAAACACTTTAGCAGGACATACAATGGTTCCCAGATTCAAAACACTTCACAGCAGCAAGGATTAAGTTTAGATAAAACCTTTGAAGTTGCAGCCCTTTGATTCTTCCTTCTGTTGTGTTCTCTTTGAGTTAAGATGCACAATATCTTCAATTGTTGACTTATGTCCTGCATAATTCTCAAAAGTTGCTTGCTTCTCAAGCCCTTAAGTGCATGGTTAGTATGCATAAATTGAGTGTGGCTCTTGGATTTATTTTGGTGTGGGAACACCAAACTTAATTGCTTGCCACTGCCTCTGATGTAACAAGTTAACCAAATGTGAAACCTTGTGTCCTTGCTAAAGGTTATGGAATTAAAGCTAGAAAGCAGTTAAATAGTTGGATAATTTGTTTGATTGCTTGGAGCTAGCATTATGCAAGAGGTGAGAATGTTCTTTTAAATGAGATTTTAGTGGAACACCAAACTTAGAATCCTTCATTCTCCCTTAAATTGTTTTGGTGTGCAACACCAAACTTAGCTCCTTGCATTACAGACCAATTATTCAACCTTCTTATTGAAATAAGCTAGAAAAAGAAAACTACCTCAGGTTGGGTTGCCTCCCAACAAGCGCTTCTTTATTGTCATTAGCTTGACATCCTCCATTCTTTGATCATGGAGGCTGAAAATCATAGTGCCTCAGCTTTTCACCTCTTATTGTGAACTTCCTTCCAGTCTCCTCTTTGATGATCTCTAGGTGTTCAAGTGAAAGGACCCGGTTCATAGTGTAGTATTCAGATAATTGTGGAGACACCTTCATTGGTTGGGTGTTTAACACCACTTTATCCCCTGGTGAAAAGCCTTCAGTAGGGATCTTCTTATTTCTCCACCCTCTTGGCCTCTTCTTCTTTTCTTTCTCAAGAGATACTCCCTGCCTTGGTGGTTCTTTATCTGGGATGCTGAATTTCTCATCTGGGGGTTTTGGATCTAGTTCCTCCTTGACTTCTTTGGTTTGTTGCACCATTTCTACTGCTTTCAAGCATGGATTTAGAAGTCTTGGAGTTAACTCATTGACTACCTCCTTCAAACTTTGATCTCTGACCTTATCCTTCATAAAATCTTCTTCTTAAATGGGTTCATGCAAGGTTTTAAAAACATGGAATGCTAGATGCTCATCATGCACTCTCAGCAACAATTCCCCTTTTTCCACATCTATCAATGATCTGCCCGTAGCTAGGAAAGGCCTTCCCAGGATGATGGGAGTGTCATGGTCCTCTTCTATATCTGAGATAACAAAGTTAGCAGGGAGAAAGAATTTTTCCACTTTTACCAACACATTCTCCACAACTCCCAGTGCTTGCTTAGTGGATTTGTCAGCCATTTGGAGAACTATTCGTGTGGACTTCAGCTCAGAAATTTTAAGTTTCCTCATTAGAGACAAAGGCATCAAGTTTATGCTTGCACCGAGGTCACAGAATGACTTCTCAATTGTTATGTTTCCTATGGTGCAAGGTATGTAAAAACTCCCAGGATCATCTTTCTTCTCTGGCAACTCTCTTTGGAGGATAGCACTACATTCCTTTGTCATCTCAGCAATCTATCCTTCCTTCAGGGATCTTTTCTTTGTCAGTACTTCCTTCATGAATTTGGCATATAGTGGCATCTGTTCAAGTGCTTCCAAGAAAGGAATATTGATGCTGAGTGTCTTGAATTTGTCGAGAAATTTTGAGTATTGCTTATCCTCATTTTCTTTTTTAAACCTCTGAGGGTATGGAAGTTTGGGGATATAAGGATTCACTCCTTCCCTATTCTCTTGTAGTTGTGATACAAAGGTGTTCTTGTATCCCTTTGAAATTTGTACATTTTTGGTTTCTTGATCCTCTTTACTTTTCCCCTCTGTCTCTTCTTGTGGAACTTCTCTGTTGTGTTTGTCCTGATTGATAGCTTCCTTCTTCATAGTCTTCTCACTACCCACTGTGATTGCTTTGCACTCCTCCTATTTTGTGGCTTTTCCTTTGTCCCTTGGGTGTTCTTCAGTGACATTGGGGAAGGCATTTGCTCTCTTCTCATCCATTTCTGAAATTTGCTTAGCCATTTGCCCCATGTGTCTCTCAAGGTTTCTGATTGAGGTCTCTTGGTTTTTTAATGCCAGGGTCTAATCTTTCCTTGCAGCTTCCTGATCTTGTCTTGCCATCTCTTGATTTTTCATGAGTTTCTCCATCATTTTCTATAGACTTGAGATTCTTTGAGAGTCTGGATTTGGTTGTGGTTGTGTGAAATGAGATGGTTGTTGTTGGAAGTTGTTTAAATTAATTGTGGGGGTACTTTGTAGGTGGGATGTGGATGTGGAAAAGTTATTCTGGTGGTGTTGTGAGTTATTATGGGGTTGGTGATATGTGTTTTGTGAATTTTTGAATTGGTTAGTATTATTGGATGAATGGTTATGGTTGCTTGTGTTGCTGAGGCTGCCAGAGTTGAAGTACCTTTGTCCTTGATTCTGATGCTCACCCCACCTTGAATTAGAATGAGTCTTCCAGGGTGTCTTGTGTGCATCACCATGAAAATTGTGTTGAAATGAACTTGAAGTATTGTTCATGCATTGCACCTGCTCAGGGCTTTGTTGCTCAAAATTGAATGTCCCAAAACTTTCTTCAGATTGATTCCACCCATGTGAGGTTTGAGATTGGCGTTGTGTGTTTACTGCAACATCTTGCAGTCCATCAATTTTCTTGGCCATCATTTCTATTTGTTGCTGAAGCTGTTGATGCATCTGTTTGTTTTGTGCCAAGAGAACGTCAACACCTTCAAGCTCCAACACATCCCTTCTCTGGGCTGGTTGGCGTTGTCTTTGATGAGCAAAGAAATATTGATTGTTTGCTGATGTGTGGAAAACGATCCAACACAAAACTCACCGGCAAGTGTACCGGGTCGCATCAAGTAATAATAACTCACATGAGTGGGGTCGATCCCACAGGGATTGAAGGATTGAGCAATTTTAGTTTAGTGGTTGATTTAGTCAAGCGAATCAAGTTTTGATTGAGTGATTTGTGTTTAACAGGAAGTAAATGACAGCAAATGTAAAGGGGGAAGGGCAAATTGCAGTAAATTAAAGAGCGGGAAAGTAAACTTGCAGAATCTTAAAGAACAAGAAAGTAAATCACTGAAACTTAAAGTGCAAGAAATGTAAATTGCAGTAACTTAAATTGCAAGGAATATAAATTGCTTGAATATAAAAGGGATTTGAGGACAGGGATTGCAGAATTTAAACAAGAGAATGTGAATTGCAACAATCAATAGAGCAGAAATTGAATTAGAAGCAATGAAGATTCAAACAGAAATTGAAATTAAAATGCAGCAAGGTTCACAGAAGAACCAAAAGTAAATTGGGATCTCAGGGCTCAAGAGACTAGGTAGCAGAGCCTATATCTCAATTACCTTCCTAGATCCAAGTTCTCAAAGCAATTGACAAGAAATTGAAGAAGAAGCAGTAAAAGTAACAGAAGTGAAATTGAATTGTGCAGAAAAAGATTTGAAGAGAGTTTGAATGGGAATTGAGACAGAATTTCCTCAATTTCTCACACCCAAAACTCAGAAACAGAAGAGTAGAATTGCCCGAACAAGAATGAGGAAGGAGATCAGTCAATTCTCCCTTAATCCTCTGAACTCTCGGTCAAGTCTCTCAAGAACAATTGCCAAAAATTCAAAGCTCAAAGAGAGTGCAAAATTCAAAAGCTAAGCCAAAGATAAGTCAAAAAGTTCCTAATTACATCAAACTAGCTCCTATTTATACACTTTCTATTCTTGGATTTTTGGATTTGGATGGGCTTTTGAATTGGTGAAGAAATGAAGTAAAATGGGGTTTTAATTTGAATTTTCGGCCCATGAAAAGTTGCTCCCAGGAGGCTGCCCTGCCCTTGCGGAGGGCAGGGCAGGATTTGGTGCATGTTGGTGCGGCTTTGGTGCGGCCTGGTGCATGTTGATGCGCAAAACGCTGCCCTGCCCGCGCCGAGGGCAGGGCAGGAAAAATTGGTGTGCCAGAATGTGCCACGGTGCGCTATTGGTGCTGCCAGAATCAAGAATTGGTGTGCCAGAATTTGCCTTGGTGCATGGGATACTGCCCTGCCCTCGCGGAGGGCAGGGCAGAATAATATGGTGCTGCCAGGATTGAGCTGTGATGCGCGCTGGTGCTGCCAGGAGAGTGATTTGGTGCGCCAGAAATGTCTCTTGGTGCGCCATATCCATGCACCAACAAAATGCTGCCCTGCCCTCGCGGAGGGCAGGGCAGTGTTTCCACTTTGATGTCCCGTGCTCGAAACACGGCTGGAACACACGCTCAATTAATTTCCTTGGTTTCTTGGCACGGCACTCAACCTTAGTTCCTTGCTTCTTCCTTGTTCCGTGTTCGATTCTTGTGGCATGCATGGGTGACATTTTTTCTTTGATTTTCTTCCTTGGTGAGCCCGATACTGCCCTTGTGGAGGGCAGGGCAAGGTTCTCTTCTTCTTGGTTCCAAGGCACAATTTTGTGCTCTGCCCTTGTAGTGGGCAGGGCAGAGTTGCCTTCCTTGCTTGGTTCCCTTATGTTGCCCTCCTAGAGGGCAATGTGCCCTTGTGGAGGGCAATGTTTGCCTCCCCTTTGCATGCGGCACACTTCCTCTTGCTTTGACCACACTTTCCTTTCCTTGGGCTACACTTCTTAGGCCACGCTTTTCCTTTTCTTTTCTTTTCTTCACCTACAATAAACCAAAACAACCACTCAAAGTATCACTAAATTCAAGAGGCTTATAAATCAATTAAAATTCAATTAAAATTAGCTTAAACCTCATGGATTAACATTAATTTCATGGTGGTTGCTTGATTTAGAGAAGTTATGCATTTTCACTCCAAATCACTTACTTAGGATGCAAGAAAGTGCATAAATGCTAACAAAACAAGTGAAATTAGCTTGAAAAATGGGTATATGATGACTTGTCATCACAACACCAAACTTAAATCTTGCTTGTCCCCAAGCAAGCATCAAAAAATAAGAGTAAATGACATGAATAAGAAAAGAACACATATCCTTATTAGGCATATAGCAGAACTTGATTTATGGGGTCTTTATGCAGACAATGACAACTCACTTATTATTGCTGCTACATAATACACATCTTTCCTCAAAGGCTTGCTAAACTTGCTGTTAGAAGACTCACTTTTTAATTACTCCCTTGTTAACTTTTCTTGGCTTACAATGCTAAACAAGCTTATTATTCTTTTGGAGGTTTGGTGTCAAATGTTGCAGTATTAGCCTTTGGCTTTATTTTCTTTTTCTTTTTACTCAACATCTTTCACCACAGACACATGGCTCATTAATTCTTCCTAGGATCATTGATGCCCAGCATCTCTTTGGATAACTAAATGTTCTGTATCTAAGTTGCTCTTTATTGTGGATTTTCAATTGGCCATCCCAAATCAGTTGATTTAAGTGACCGGGTTTTAAAATACCCCTTAGAATTTACTCATCCAAGCAGATCTTAGTACAAGAACACCACAGGCATATGTCCTAGGGTCCAAGCTATTGGTGTCCAACCTTTATTCTTTGTTTTTCTTGCCATTTTGGCTTTTCTTTCTTCCTTTTCTTTCTGTTTTCGTTACCAAGGGCTTTTTCATTATTGATAAGAGTCTTTGTAACAGCAAGCTAACTCACAATTGAATGAGAATGATATTATGCAACAATTATTTCATGAGTTATGCATTTAATCAAACACATATACCACCACCAACTTCCATTCATGCTTATGCAACATTGGATATTTTACTTTTCAATTCAAACCAAACTCTTTTATTTAAGCATATGAGAAACAAAACAATTTTTAAATCTAAGCGATGGATAACAAGCATTATGCAGATTTAGCATTTTTAACAAACAATTTCACTTGTAGCTAGATAAACACTTTAGCAAGACATACAATGGTTTCCAGATTCAAAACATTTCACAGCAGCAAGGATTAAGTTTTAGATACAACCTTTGAAGTTGCAGCCCTTTGATTTTTCCTTCTGTTGTGTTTTCTTTGAGTTAAGATGCATAATGTCTTCAATTGTTGACTCATGTCCTGCATAATCCTCAAAGTTGCTTGCTTCTCAAGCCCTTAATTGTATGGTTAGTATGCATAAACTGAGTGTGGTTCCAGGATTGATTTTTGGTGTAGGGACACCAAACTTAATTGTTTGCCACTACCTCAGATGCAACAAGTCAACCATATTTGAAACCATGTATCCTTGCTAAAGGTTAATGAAATTAAAGCTAGAAAACAATTCAACAGTTGAATAATGTGTTTGGTTGCTTGGAGCTAGAATCATGCAAGAGGTGAGAATGTGTTTTTAAATGATATTTTTGGTGGAACACCAAACTTAGAAGTTTTCATTCTCCCTCAAATTGTTTTGGTGTGCAACACCAAACTTAGCTCCTTGCAATGCATACCAATTATTCAACATTTTTATTGAAAAAGCTATGAAAAAGAAAACTACCTCAGGTTGGGTTGCCTCCCAACAAGCGCTCTTTTATTGTCACTAGCTTGACATCATCTATTTTTGCTTCAAGGGGGATTTAGGTTCTGGACCTCCTTTTCTTTGTTCCATTGACCCCCTAGGTACAGTTTTGCTCTATGACCATTTGCTGTAAACCGACTCTTTGTTGCTTCATCTAACAATTCAATACTCCCATAAGGAAAAACCTTAGTCACCAAGTATGGACCAGTCCACTTAGACTTAAGCTTGCCAGGGAATATCTTGAGCCGTGAGTTATACAGGAGTACTTGTTGTCCAGGTTTGAATTCTTTCTTCAAAATCTTCCTGTCATGCCATCTCTTAGCTTTCTCCTTGTATATCTTGGTATTTTCATAGGCTTCTAGCCTAAACTCATCTAGCTCATTCAGCTACAACAATCTTTTCTCTCCTGCTGCTTCAGAATCCAAATTTAGAAGTTTAGTGGCCCAAAAGGCTTTGTGCTCAAGCTCTACAGGGAGATGACAAGATTTGCCATATAACAGTTGAAATGGGGACTTCCCAATAGGAGTTTTGAAAGCTGTTCTGTATGCCCAAAGTGCATCTTCCAACTTCCTAGCCCAATCCTTTCTTGTGCTACCAACTGTTTTTTCTAGGATCTTCTTCAGTTCCCTGTTTGCTAATTCTGCCTGCCCATTAGTTTGAGGATGATATGGTGTGGCTACCTTATGAATAACTCCATATTTGTGGAGAAGTTTCTCCATTTGTCTATTACAAAAATGACCACCACCATCACTGATGAGACCCTTGGGTACTCCATATCTAGTAAAGATGTGCTTCTTTAGGAATTGAAGGACAATTTGTGCATCACAGGTAGTTGTGGCTATGGCTTCTACCCATTTTGAAACATACTCCACTGCTACCAAGATATATCTGAATGAATAAGAAGGGGGAAAGGGTCCCATGAAATCAATGCCCCATAGATCAAACAATTCTACTTCCAAAATGAAGTTCTGTGGCATCTCGTTCCTTCTTGTTAGTCCTCCTGCTCTTTGGCATTCATTACATTGGTGGACAAACTCCCTGGCATCTTTGAAGATGGTTGGCCAATAGAACCCACTTTGTAGTATCTTTGCTGCTGTTCTTTCTGGACCAAAGTGTCCACCATAAGCTGAGCCATGGCAATGCCATAATATATCTCTTATTTCACTTTCAGGAATACATCTCCTGATTATTCCATCAGAGCACCTTCTGAACAGATAGGGTTCATCCCACAAGAACTTCTTTGCTTCATTGATTAATTTCCTCACTTGTTGCTTTGTGAATTCTTGCGGTATCTTTCTCCCTACTTTGTAGTTTGCTATATCAGCGAACCATGGTGTTTGTTGGATCAGCATAAGATGTTCATCTGGGAAGCTTTCATTCACAGGTAATGAAGCCTTTTGAATTGTTTCTGGTGGCAGCCTTGACAAATGATCAGCAACTAGATTTTCAGTGCCTTTCCTATCCCTTACCTCAATGTCAAATTCTTGTAAGAGTAGAATCCACCTGATGAGTCTTGGTTTAGCATCCTGCTTTGACATCAAATACTTGAGAGCAGCATGATCAGTATAAACCACAATTTTAGATCCTATCAAGTACGATCTAAACTTATCAAATGCATAGACTACAGCTAACAATTCCTTCTCTGTTGTAGTGTAATTTTTTTGAGCTTCATTCAATACTTTACTTGCATAATATATGACATGATGCAAGTTTCCCTTCTTCTGTCCAAGTACAGCACCAATTGCAATTTCACTTGCATCACACATGAGTTCAAATGGTAAGTTCCAATCTGGGGGTGTGATAATTGGTGCTGTTGTGAGCTTCTGTTTTAAAGTTTCAAAAGCATGCTAGCAATTTTTATCAAAAACAAAAGGTTGATCAATCATCAAAAGGTTACTCAAAGGTTTGGCTATTTTAGAAAAATCTTTGATAAACCTTCTATAAAATCCTGCATGCCCCAAGAAACTTCTAACAGATTTCACATTAGTTGGTGGAGGGAGTTTTTCTATTATTTCCACTTTTGCCTTGTCAACCTCTATTCCTCTTCTTGAAACTTTATGACCAAGAACAATCCCCTCAGGTACCATGAAATGGCACTTCTCCCAGTTCAAAACCAAATTAGTTTCTTGGCACCGTTTCAAGACAAGAGTTAGATGGTTTAAGCAAGTATTGAAATTATCACCAAAAACAAAGAAGTCATCCATGAAAACCTCTAAAAATTTTTCAACCATATCTGAGAAAATGGAAAGCATACACCTTTGAAAAGTGGCTGGGGCATTGCATAATCCGAATGGCATTCTTCTATAGACAAAGACTCCAACTGGGCATGTGAATGAAGTCTTTTCTTGGTCTTTTGGATCTACCACTATCTGATTATACCCAGAATAGCCATCCAAGAAGCAATAATAAGCATGGCCAGCCAACCTTTCAAGCATTTGATCAATGAAAGGAAGTGGGAAGTGATCTTTGCGTGTGGCATCATTCAACCTTCTATAGTCAATACACATCCTCCACCCTGTCACAGTTCTGGTGGGAATGAGTTCACTCTTCTCATTAATAATGACTGTCATCCCACCTTTCTTTGGTACCACTTGGACTGGGCTTATCCATGAGCTATCGGAAATAGGATATATGATTCCTGCATTCCATAATTTCATTACTTCCTTCTGGACGACTTCCTTCATTGCAGGGTTGAGTCTTCTCTGAGGTTGAATCACTACTTTGGAATTGTCTTCCAAAAGAATCTTATGCATGCATACTGTAGGGCTGATGCCTTTCAGGTCATCAATGGTCCATCCCAAGGCATCCTTGTGAGCTCTGAGAACATCAAGAAGCTCTCCTTCTTCTTTCTTTGTCAAGGACGAATTGATGATCACCGGGAGGCTTTCTGAAGTGCCAAGAAATGCATATTTGAGATGAGAAGGTAATGGCTTCAGTTCTTGCTTTTGCACCTCTTCTTTCTTGCTTGGTTTCACCTCTTTGTTTATGAAAGCCTCAGCCACATGTTCCTCTATTGTTTCTTGATTGTCTTTTTCTTGCTCCTGCTGATCAATGTCTAACATTTCTTCCACCAGGCTCTCTATCATATCCACCCTCAAATGATCTTCCTGCTCTGGAGGGTGTTGCATTGACTTAAAAACATTGATGATCATTTGCTCATTGTGTACTCTAAAAATCATTTCTCCTTTTTCCACATCTATAATGGCTCTTGCAGTTGCTAGAAATGGTCTGCCCAAGATGATTGAATTGTTGCCTTCCTCATCGGTGTCTAGGATTACGAAGTCTGCAGGGAAGATAAACTCTCCAACCTTTACTAGCAAATTTTCCACAATTCCATTTGGTGTCTTGATTGATCTGTCTGCCATGACTAATGACATCCTGGTGGGTTTGAGTTCTTCTATGGCAAGATTCTTCATCATGGACAAGGGCATTAAGTTAATACTAGCTCCAAGATCACAGAGAGCTTTGTCCAAGGATAGTTTGCCTATAGTGCATGACACTACAAAACTCCCCGGATCCTTAAGTTTTGGTGGGATTCCTTTTTGGAGCACGGCGCTGCATTCCTCACTAAGCATCACCGTTTCCTTCTCATTCCAATCTCTTTTCTTGTTGATGAGCTCTTTCAAGAACTTGGCATACAGAGGCATTTGCTCCAAAGCCTCAGCTAAAGGTATGTTAATTTCCAGCTTCTTGAAAGTCTCAAAAAATTTGTGGAAATGCTGATCCTTTGTTTCCTTGTGAAATCTCTGTGGATAAGGCAGTGGTGGTGTTGAGCTCTTCTCCACTTGATGTTTTGGAATTGGTTCTTCCAAGATTTGCTTTCCTTTCTTCAAATTCTGTGGTTCGTTGTCTTCCTCTGTGAGTTTTTCTGGGACATTCTTGGTCATCATGTCCTTGTTGATGGCTTCATCATTCTTTGTTGGCTTAGTGTCATTATGCTTGGTTGCCCCTTGGTTACCATCTGTTAACACTTTTCCACTTCTTAGTTGGACAACCTTGCATTCTTCCTTTGGGTTGGGAATGGTGTCACTAGGTAGTGAACTTGATGGCTTCTCAACAGAAATCTGTTTGGAGATTTGTCCAATCTACCTCTCTAGGTTCTTCATGGAGGCTTCTTGGTTCTTTGTTGTCAATTCTTGGTTCTTCATCAGTTTCTCCATGAGCAGCTCTAGATTAGTGATCCTCTGTGAGTCTTGCGAGATCGGTTGATTTTGGGGTGTTGATGGATGATGATAAGTGTTTTGGTTAGTTGGGTGGTTATTGGGTAGGTGATGGCTAGAGTTGGGGTAGTTGTTTTGTGGTTTTCTGTATGAGTTTTGGTTAGTGTTTGGCTGGGAGTTGTGGTTTGTGTTTTTCCAATTGTTCTGATTTGAGTTTCTTTGCCATGCTTGTTGGTTTTGATTATGGTTGTCTCCCCATCTGAGGTTGGGATGGTTCTTCCAAGATGGATTGTAAGTATCCCCATAGACTTCATTTGTTCCAGGATTTTGGTTGTGCATGTATTGGACTTGCTCTTGCTGTTGCTCCTCTTGAGTTTCTTCACTTTGCACCCATGTGGTTGGAGGTTGGCTTGTGGTGCTCACTGCTGCCACTTGCAAGCCATCAATTCTTTTAGCCATTTGCTCAAACTGTTGTTGAATCTGCTGCTGCATCATCTTGTTCTGAGCTAGGATTGAGTCCACTCCTTCCAACTCCATTACTCCTCTTCTTTGTGATGGTTGGCGTTGTCTTTGATGAGCAAAGAAATATTGGTTATTGGCCACCATATCAATGAGGTTTTGAGCTTCTTCTGTGGTTTTCATGAGTTGTAATGAGCCCCCAGCTGAGTGATCAAGTGCTTCTTGAGCCTTTAGAGTGAGTCCTTCATAGAAGTTCTGCAACTTGTCCCACTCAGTGAACATCTCTGGTGGACATTTCCTCAATAGAGCCTTATATCTTTCCCATGCTTCATATAAGTTCTCAGCCTCCAATTGAGTGAACGTTTGAACCTCAGTCTTCAACCTTAGGATTCTCTGAGGGGGATAAAATTTGGCAAGAAACTTGCTCACCAAGTCATCCCAAGTGTTGATGCTTTCTTTTGGAAAGGTCTCTAGCCATTGAGTGGCTTTATCTCTGAGAGAGAATGGAAAGAGCAGCAACTTGTAGCTATCAGGAGGTACACCATTGGTTTTCACTGTGTCACAGATTCTCAAGAAGGTAGACAAATGTTGATTTGGATCCTCCAAAGGCCCTCCTCCAAAAGAACAATTGTTTTGAACCAGAGTGATGAGTTGTGGCTTTAGTTCAAAATTGTTTGCATTGACATTAGGAGGAAGAATGCTACTTCCACAGTGTCTAGCATTTGCAAATGTGTATGAAGCCAAGACTCTTCGTTGTTGTTGGTTATTGTTGGCTCCTTCTCCTAGTTGATTGGGATCTCCTTCCATTTCTTGGAATTCCTCCTCAGATTCTTCTTCTCCAATAACGTTCTTCCCTCTTTCAGCTCTTCTTATTCTCCGAAGAGTTCTTTGATCAATTTCAGAGAGGATAGGGGAAGATCTTCCTGTACCTGACATACAAACACACAACAATAAACACACAGACCCAGAAAATCAATAAAACTTCAATCTATTGCTAGAATGAGGTTTTAGTTAGTTTAAGCAAAAATTCAAACAGTTAGTGTGTTAGTAGGAATTAGAGTAACAGAAAAGAAAATGTGCTTAATCTAGACCTCCACTTCACTTAATCATTGTCAATCGATTTCAATCCCCGGCAACGGCGCCAAAAACTTGATGTGTGGAAAACGATCCAACACAAAACTCACCGGCAAGTGTACCGGGTCGCTTCAAGTAATAATAACTCACATGAGTGAGGTCGATCCCACAGGGATTGAAGGATTGAGCAATTTTAGTTTAGTGGTTGATTTAGTCAAGCGAATCAAGTTTTGATTGAGTGATTTGTGTTTAACAGGAAGTAAATGACAGCAAATGTAAAGGGGGAAGGGCAAATTGCAGTAAATTAAAGAGCGGGAAAGTAAACTTGCAGAATCTTAAAGAACAAGAAAGTAAATGACTGAAACTTAAAGTGCAAGAAATGTAAATTGCAGTAACTTAAATTGCAAGGAATATAAATTGCTTGAATATAAAAGGGATTTGAGGACAGGGATTGCTGAATTTAAACAAGAGAATGTGAATTGCAACAATCAATAGAGCAGAAATTGAATTAGAAGCAATGAAGATTCAAACAGAAATTGAAATTAAAATGCAGCAAGGTTCACAGAAGAACCAAAAGTAAATTGGGATCTCAGGGCTCAAGAGACTAGGTAGCAGAGCCTAGATCTCAATTACCTTCCTAGATCCAAGTTCTCAAAGCAATTGACAAGAAATTGAAGAAGAAGCAGTAAAAGTAACAGAAGTGAAATTGAATTGTGCAGAAAAAGATTTGAAGAGAGTTTGAATGGGAATTGAGACAGAATTTCCTCAATTTCTCACACCCAAAACTCAGAAACAGAAGAGTAGAATTGCCCGAACAAGAATGAGGAAGGAGATCAGTCAATTCTCCCTTAATCCTCTGAACTCTCGGTCAAGTCTCTCAAGAACAATTGCCAAAAATTCAAAGCTCAAAGAGAGTGCAAAATTCAAAAGCTAAGCCAAAGATAAGTCAAATAGTTCCTAATTACATCAAACTAGCTCCTATTTATACACTTTCTATTCTTGGATTTTTGGATTTGGATGGGCTTTTGAATTGGTGAAGAAATGAAGTAAAATGGGGTTTTAATTTGAATTTTCGGCCCATGAAAAGTTGCTCCCAGGAGGCTGTCCTGCCCTTGCGGAGGGCAGGGCAGGATTTGGTGCATGTTGGTGTGGCTTTGGTGCGGCCTGGTGCATGTTGATGCGCAAAACGCTGCCCTGCCCGCGCCGAGGGCAGGGCAGGAAAAATTGGTGCGCCAGAATGTGCCACGGTGCGCTATTGGTGCTGCCAGAATCAAGAATTGGTGCGCCAGAATTTGCCTTGGTGCATGGGATGCTGCCCTGCCCTCGCGGAGGGCAGGGCAAAATAATATGGTGCTGCCAGGATTGAGCTGTGATGCGCGCTGGTGCTGCCAGGAGAGTGATTTGGTGCGCCAGAAATGTCTCTTGGTGCGCCAGATCCATGCACCAACAAAATGCTGCCCTCCCGGAGGGCAGGGCAGTGTTTCCACTTTGATGTCCCGTGTTCGAAACACGGCTGGAACACACGCTCAATTAATTTCCTTGGTTTCTTGGCACGGCACTCAACCTTAGTTCCTTGCTTCTTCCTTGTTCCGTGTTCGATTCTTGTGGCATGCATGGGTGACATTTTTCCTTTGATTTTCTTCCTTGGTGAGCCCGATACTGCCCTTGTGGAGGGCAGGGCAAGGTTCTCTTCTTCTTGGTTCCAAGGCACAATTTTGTGCTCTGCCCTTGTAGTGGGCAGGGCAGAGTTGCCTTCCTTACTTGGTTCCCTTATGTTGCCCTCCTAGAGGGCAGTGTGCCCTTGTGGAGGGCAATGTTTGCCTCCCCTTTGCATGCGGCACACTTCCTCTTGCTTTGACCACACTTTTCTTTTCTTGGGCTACACTTCTTAGGCCACGCTTTTCCTTTTCTTTTCTTTTCTTCACCTACAATAAACCAAAACAACCACTCAAAGTATCACTAAATTCAAGAGGCTTATAAATCAATTAAAATTCAATTAAAATTAGCTTAAACCTCATGGATTAACATTAATTTCATGGTGGTTGCTTGATTTAGAGAAGTTATGCATTTTCACTCCAAATCACTTACTTAGGATGCAAGAAAGTGCATAAATGCTAAGAAAACAAGTGAAATTAGCTTGAAAAATGGGTATATGATGACTTTTCATCATTTGCCACCATCTCTATGAGGTTTTAAGCTTCCTTTGCTGTCTTCATTAGCTGTAATGAGCCTCCTGCTGAATGATCTAATGCTTCTTGAGCTTTCTAGGTCAACCCTTCATAGAAGTTTTGGAGTCTATCCAACTCACTAAACATTTCTGGGGGACAGTTCCTGATTAAGGCCTTGTATCTCTCCCAGGCATCATACAGTGACTCTCCATCCATTTGAATGAATGTTTGCACCTCTTTTTTTAGCTTGATAATCCTTTGGGGAGGATAGAACTTGGCTAGAAATTTGCTCACTAAGTCTTCCCAATTATTGATGCTTTCTTTGGAAAATGTCTCTAGCCATTGAGTGGCCTTATCCTTCAGAGAGAATGGAAACAGCAGTAGCTTGTAGATGTCTGGATGCACACCACTTGTTTTGACAGTTTCACAAATCCTGAGGAAGATGGATAAGTGTTGGTTTGGATCTTCAAGTGGACTTCCTCCATAGGAGCAATTGTTCTGCACCAGAGTGATAAGTTGAGGCTTCAACTCGAAATTATTTGCATGAACGTTGGGAGTGAGTATGCTACTCCCGCAATTTCTTGCATTGGGGATAGTGTAAGAGGCCAACACCCTTCTTGCAGGCTGGGTATTGTTGCTCACTCCCTCTTCACGCACCTCAGCCTCCATGACTTGCAAGAATCACAAACAAAACAAATGAAACATGGACATTCTAATGCTAGAATGTGGTTAGAGGGTTAGGTGACACAATGTGTCAAACAGTTAATGTGCTTAGTTAAAAAGAAAAATAATGCTTAATCTAAACCACCACCTTACTTAATCATTGTCAATCTATTTCAATCCTCGGCAACGGCACCAAAAACTTGATGGTGTTTTTGTGGAAAAATAAATTTCCAACACACAAATCCAACCGGCAAGTATACCGGGCCGCATCAAGTAGTAATAACTCACAAGAGTGAGGTCGATCCCACAGGGATTGATGGATCAAGCAACTTTAGTGGGTGATTAGTTTAGTCAAGCTAACATTGAAGTGAATTTGTGTGAAGTTGATCAACAGAAAGTAAATTGCAGGAATGATAAAGTTGCAGAATGTAAATGGCAGGAAACTTAAAGAGCAAGAAAAGTAGATTGACAAAATCTTAAATGACAAGAAATGTAAATTGCATCAAATGTAAAGGGGCTGGGGTGCTGGAAATTAAAGAGAGCAGTAAAGCAAAGCGTAGAACAATTGCAGGGAGCTTAATTTGCAGAAAAGTAAATTGGGATCATGAACAGAAATGTAAAATGAAGAACAAGTGCAGAAGAATTAAATTGCTTGAAAGTAAATTGAAATCCAATGGAACAGTAAAAACAGAAGAGCAGCCAAGAACTTAACTCAATTGCAAAATAAAATTGAAGATCTCAGGGAATCAAAGAGACTAGAAAATAAATCTAGATCTCAATCCATTCCTTTATTCAACAGTAAACAGATTGAAGAAGAAAGAAAGATGAAAGCCGTAGAGAAAAACTTGGATCCAAAACTCAATTCACTGAATTATGCAGAAAATCAACAAAGAGCAATCTTAGATCAAGAATGAAACAGAATTCCTTGAAATCTCAATCCAAGATTCAAGACAGAAATGAAAATTAAAGGAGAGAGCTCTCTACTACTAATGCTCCCTAGTGGAGCTAGCCTTTCTAATGGAGCCTCCTTTTCTTGAGATGGAATTGATGCCTTTATATAGGCTTTACAAAGTGAAAATGAAAATGAAAACAAATTACATTTAAAATAGTAATCCTAATCTAATTGATCCTTGTGCCTTTGAGAGATGATAATGGGCTTAGCTTGCTTTGGATTTGAGGAAAAATGGGTTTAGATGGCCTTGATTCAATTTGGTGAGGAATTGAATTAAATTGAAATTTGGTTGATTTTGGCCCATATGTTGCTCCCACGAGGCTGTCCTGCTCTTGTGGAGGGCAGAGCAGGGAAGTTGTGTGAGGAAGCATGTTGCGTGCCAAGTGTGGAAGAGGCATTCAGGATGCTGCCCTGCCCTTGTGGAGGGCAGGGCAATGTTGTCATGGTGCGGCCTTGCCTCTGCCCGTGCTGTGATGTGTGCAACAAGTCCCTGGCCGTGTCATGCGCTCATGCTTGTGAGCGCCAAGGAGAGTTCCCAAGTTCAAACCCTTGTGAAAGTATTTGGGGGAGCAATTTTCCTTGATTTTTCATGAAGAGAAGCACGACATTGCCCTGCTCTCCAAGAGGGCAGAGCAGAATAATGAGTGCTACTTTGCTTTGGAGTAAGGCTCCAGCTTTGAACCTTGGTGGAAGCACTTTGGTTTATTTTCGCTTATTTTTGGCCCTTAAAGATGCCTTTCACTCATGTCTCAATTGTACGCCAAATATAGATTGCCATATATCGTTGGAAAGCTCTGAATGTCAGCTTTCCAACGCAACTGGAAGCACATCAATCAGACATCTGTAGCTCAAGTTATAGCCCTTTGAAGTAGGCATGGTCATGCTGTGAGCGCCCCAAATTTAACTTAGCGAAAATTTGCTTCAACCTCACTTTGCTTCATCACGATATTGCCCTGCCCTTGGCAAGAGCAGGGCAGTGTGCGTGCTGGTTGCTTCCTCCTTTGATTTGGTCATGGGCCACGCTTTTAAAAGCGTGGCCTAAGGCTCCAAAGCGTGCTCCAACTTCAAAGTGTTCCCCAAAGCTCTTTTTTTCTCCTTTTTAGCTTATTTTGTGCTTCTTTGCTTCTTTTTCTTCTTATTTCCTACAAGATTTATAAAATTAAAAGATCAAGAAAATATATAATTTAAGCACAAAAGCATTCAATATTTAAGCACAAATCATCAATTTCTTGTATGAAAAAGCATAGAAAAATAGGTATATGATGACATGTCATCAATTATAAAATTCACAGAATTAATGGTGAAAATAAAAGAAGACATGATAAACAATAATGAAAGGATTAATTGAAAATAAAAATAGTCTATATTAATAACTTGTAAAAATAAGCCAAAGTCAACTCTAGAGTGATTAAAAATATGGAAGAATAAATATAAAAAGTAAATAACAAAATAAGATGACTAGTATCGGAGGTAGACTCTTCTCAAAAGCTAAAGCCAAAATCTTCCAATGCTAATTATGAATGCTCAAGTGAGTGAAAAAACCTAGGGGAAGATTAAATCCAGATCTAAAACTAAAAAATTATGCAGAATGAATTGTGTCCCTCGTTTCTGCATGTTCCCTGACTCTAGTCTGCAATTTTGGGCCGAAAACTGGGTTGAAATCCGGCCCAGAAACTCTGCCAGTGACATTTGAAATTCTGCAGATCGCGCACATCATACAGACGCGTCATTCACGCGGACGCGTCATTCGGCGTTTTTCTTTTCCATGCGGACGCGTCGTCCATGCCTCCGCGTCACTTCTGCTTTTCCAATCCACGCGTCCGCGTCACTCATGCGGCCGTGTCACTGCGAATTCCTCTCTTCTGCGCGGTCGCATCGCTGACGCGTACGCGTCACTTCTCGCTGGTCATCTCCTCAATTTCTTGTATTCCTTCCATTTTTACAAACTTCCTTCTGAATCTCTCATTCATTCATGCCCTATAAAGCCTGAAACACTTAACACACAGATCACGGCATCGAATGGAATAAACGGGGATTAAAATACCTAATTAAAGGGTCTCCAGGAAGTAAGTTTTCAATCATGTAATAATTTTAGGAAGGAAATATAAATGCATGCTAATTATATGAATAAGTGGGTAAAGACCATGATAAAACCACACAATTAAACACATTGTAAACCATAAAATAGTGGTTTATCAGTACGCACAATTGTAATCTCACTCTTTTTCACAACATCGCACAACTAACCAGCAAGTGTGTAAGAACCGCAACTAATCAACCGGTTAATTAAGTGAATTAATTGCCCAAATTAGATTACAAAAGGTTAGAGAGAGAATTTGAGGATTTAAAGGTGATTTTTTGACTCAGTGGGTCTTTCTGAGTCAGAAAATATGCTTTCTACGAAAAACCGTAAAAAATTACGAACCGGCAGTTGAACCGGTTGAACCGGTTCAAGTCTGCCCAGTACCGCACAATAAAAAGTGAAAACCGTCAAAAACCTTAGAAAAACATTAGGAATAGAAAACCGGGCATTTATTTTAAAGGTTTGGCCCGAAGTTAGGCCAAACGGGCTAAAAATGCTAACGGGTTAGACCGGGCTCAAGTTGGGCCCAAGCCCAACATATAAATACACTTAAATGAACCCATTTCAGCCACTTTCACCCTCATAACCTAAACACAACAGCAGCTGAAGTGAGGAGAGAGGTGAGAGCTTTCCACCATTGTTACTATTCACTTCAAACTTCCCAAGCTTATATCTTGAGCTACGGAGCTCCGATCGCCGCACCGTTTGCGGCTACGCGTTCCTTGTGAAGAGCTCTACAAAACCCACCCAAGAAACCCTCAAGGTAATCACGAAATCCTTCCAGTTCTGCTCTTCAAAATTTCGGGTTTTATTAGAGTTTTGGGTTAAATGGGTTTTTGTGATTTTTGATGTTTAGGTTTGCTCTAATCCTTGCTTAGCTTTGGATTTGTGTTGTCAAATCTGTTGGGAAAGGTAAAAGCTCTTAAACCCTTGTGAGATTATGCTTATGTTGAACCCTAGGTTGATTTGTAGTGATTTATATGTATATAGTTTGATTATTGTGGCTTTGGGAGCTTTTGGAACTTATTTGTGCTTGTTGGAGTGGATTTGAAAGCTTGGATTGTGGTTGGAAGCTTGTTGGTGCTCATTTTGAGTTTGGGTGCATAAAGGGAATCGGCCAAGGTATGGTTTCGGTTTTCTCTATGTAGTATATAATATTCATGGACACATAGGCTAGTGACCAATAGGATAGGTTGAACTAAAATGATGGTTGGTGTGCTAAATGTTGATGAATTGATGAATGTTGAGTTGATTGTGATGAATTATAATGATATGATGACGTTGAATGATTGTATGGATTGGGATTTGGTTCTTATGATGATTGTAGTGTTATGATTTATGAAATGGTGGGTTTGATGGTGATTTTGATTATAAGTGTTATATAGTTGATGTTGGAATTGAGAATAATGAAATGAGAAGGAAAATGTGGTGAGGTTGATGTACTATGCTATAACAGGTACATTTTGATGAAAAATGGAGCTTTGGATGGTTTGGTATGATTTGGTATGGGTATGGTGAGATAGGGTGGTAATTGTGAAGTTTGGAAAAATTGAGTTTTTGGTGAACTTTGTTCGATCATAACTTTTGCCTCGGTTTTCAAAATTGATTGAAAATTGTTTAGAATTAAAGATCTTTGAAAACTCTTTGAATCAGTATAAAAGTTTGTGAAAATTGGAATTTTGTAGAGGAAGTTACGATCATTCAAAGTTGGTCTTAAAAATCTGAAATTTTGCAAAGTTGCAGAGTTTCATGATTTCTGAATTGTGCGGGTGCACACGTCTTGTTTCTCAAAAATTTATTTATTTTCAACTATTTTGCCTTCCCAACAAGGTTGTAAGCTTCTATAACACCATTTTAAGACGTTTGGGCCTAGTTTTGAGTATTAGAACATGGGATATAAATTAAGGGCTCTAGTACATGATTTTAAGATTAAATTAGAAAACGGAGGCCTAGGTTTCTGGCGTGCTGAGAATGGTTTGACGTTAGGTGAAGGATAATTGGTATATGAGATGAGGAATGATGGATATATGTATACTGAAAATGCTTTTGAAAACCACTAGAATAATATTTTTACATGATATTTTGAGATGCTATGCGCCTGGCAGGGACGGTGGTTAATCCCGCCTGTCGAGGTAGCGGCAGCGGCGTAAGGACGGTGGTTAATCCCGCTTACGTTGAGATATGAGGTATGAGGCAAGAATATCCCGCTCGCATCCCTTCGGATCTATAGGGTGAGCAGGCGCCGGTACCTGGACAGTGATCCGGGCACTATATCTCGGGGGTTCCCATATGAGAAATTCGAAGGGTGACGTCTCCATGGAGATGTGTCGGGTTGGCAGTTGAACCGACAATGTGATATCACAGCCAGTAGGGCAGGCATTCATCATATGCATTTCCTATCTGCTTATATGCTTTGTCTACTTGTAATGGTTTGCCTAATTGAATAACATGCTTACTTGCTATCTGAATTAATTGCCATATATGCTACTACTTGTGCTTTACTTGCTTTGAACATTATTTATGTTTTCTGCTGGGATTGAGGAGGTTCGGAAGGCGGTGGCGATGGGATCGCATGGAGGATCGGTTAGTGAAGGCTGTGGGACAGCGGTGTTTGGTTAGAATAGAAATCCCTTAAGATAGATAACCTGGTTTATTTAAGTCAAGTTGGTATATTATGCTTAAATGTTTTAGAATGCTTTAAGATGAATCTTGTGATGGATATGAAGCTTAGGATTGCCTTTGGCGTCCTGGGGTCTTATATCCTATATCACTGGGAACTGTTACCATACTGAGAACCTCCGGTTCTCATACCATATTGTTGTTGTATTTTTCAGATGCAAGTCGCAACCCATCTCGATGAGTTGCTTTGGTTGGTGATAGGAGCGGAGAATCTTGGATCATTTTGGAGTTCTTTTTGGTTTATTTTGTTTATACATCTCTCTTTTTGTATTTTGTTTTGCCTAGAGGCATGTATTCGAGAGAACAAAACTTGTATAAGTTGTTTTCACTGTATGGTTTTATATATCAGTATATGGCTAGCCGGCTTAAACTCTGCGAGTCATGGCTAGTTCCCTATGATATTATATACTTATCTTTTGTTATATCTTGTCTGTTTCTTATGCCTTAAGCTAGTAGCTCTGTTAGTACGTTTATGCTTCAAAATTCTATTTTTGAGCTATATCTTTCATCGGGCTTCTAGATTATGCTATTCTTTCTATATATATATTATGTATGAGTTTAGAACTGTCGTAATCTCTGATTAACCTTGGCTTTACGACGCGAGGTAAGGCTTAGGCTAATTAGGGTGTTACAAAGTGCACTGGGTCGTCCAAGTAATAAACCTTACGTGAGTAAGGGTCGATCCTACGGAGATTGTCGGCTTGAAGCAAGCTATGGTCACCTTGTAAATCTCAGTCAGGCGGATTCAAATGGTTATGGAGTTTTAATAATTAAAAGATAAATAAAACATAAAATAAGATAGAGATACTTATGTAATTCATTGGTGGGAATTTTAGATAAGCGTGTGGAGATGCTTTATCCCTTTTGAATCTCTGCTTTCCTACTGCCTTCATCCAATCCTTCATACTCCTTTCTACGGCAAGTTGTATGTTGGGTGTCACCGTTGTCAATGTTTACTTTCCGTCCTCTCAGTGAAAATGGTTCACTACGGTTTCCCGCATGGCTAATCAGCTGTTGGTTCTCGATCATGTAGGAATAAGATTTACTATCTTTTTGCGTCTGTCACCACGCTCTACAGTCGCGAGTTTGAAGCTCGTCACAGTCATCCCATCCCAGATCCTACTCGGAATACCACAGACAAGGTTTAGACTTTCCGGATCTCAAGAATGCTGCCAATTGATTCTAGCTTATACCACGAAGACTCTGATCTCACAGAATGGAAGGCTCTGTTGACAGGAGAGGCAACCATGCGTCGTGGACGAGGAATCCAAGAGATACACACTCTAGCTTTCGCAGGTAGAACGAAAGTGTTTGTCAGGCACGCATTCATAAGTGAGAATGGTGATGAGTGTCACGGATCATCACATTCATCATGTTGAAGTGTGAATAAATATCTTAGAATAAGAATAAGCATGAATTGAATAGGAGAACAATAGTACTTTGCATTCATACTCGAGGAACAGCAGAGCTCCACACCTTGATCTATGGTGTGTAGAAACTCTACCGTTGAAAATACATAAGTGATAATAGGGTAGGCATGGCCGAATGGCCAGCCCCTATAAAAGTCTAAGATAGAATAAAACTGATCAATGATGTCTAATACAATAGTAAGAGGTCCTATTTATATCAGACTAGTTACTAGGGTTACAGAAATAAGTCAATGATGCAGAAATCCACTTCCGGGCCCACTTGGTGTGTGCTTGGGCTGAGCATTGAAGCTTTCACGTGTAGAGGTCTTCCTTGGAGTTAAACGCCAGCTTTGCAACTTGTTTCTGGCGTTTAACACCAGAATAGGGCAGAAAGCTGGTGTTAAACGCCAGTTTGCATCGTCTAAACTCGGGCAAAGTATGGACTATTATATATTCTGTAGCTTCAAAAATTCTATTTCGAGTGTAGGGAGGTCAGAATCCAACAGCATCAGCAGTCCTTTTTCAGCCTCTGAATCAGATTTTTGCTCAGGTCCCTCAATTTTAGCCAGAAAATACCTGAAATCACAGAAAAACACACAAACTCATAGTAAAGTCCAGAAATGTGAATTTTGCTTAAAAACTAATAAAAATATACTAAAAATTAACTAGATCCTACTAAAAACTATATAAAAACAATGCCAAAAAGCCTATAAATTTTCAGCTCGTCACAATACCAAACTTAAATTGTTGCTTATCCCAAGCAACTGAAAACAAAATAGGATAAAAAGAAGAGAATATACAATGAATCTCACAATATCAATGAAACTTAGTCCTAATTAGATGAGCGGGGCTAGTAGCTTTTTGCCTCTGAACAGTTTTGGCATCTCACTTTATCCGTTGAAATTCAGAATGATTGGCATATATAGGAATTCACAATTTTAGATAGTGTTATTGATTCTCCTAGTTTAGTATGTTGATTCTTGAACACAGCTACTTTATGAGTCTTGGCCGTGGCCCTAAGCACTTTGTTTTCCAGTATTACCGCCGGATACATAAATGCCACAGACACATAACTGGGTGAACCTTTTCAGATTGTAACTCAACTTTGCTAAAGTCCCCAATTAGAGGTGTCCACACTCTTTTTGCTTTGGATCACGACTTTAACCACTCAGTCTCAAGCTTTTCACTTGGACCTTCATGACACAAGCACATGGTTAGGGACAGCTTGATTTAGCCACTTAGGCCTGGATTTTATTTCCTTGGGCCCTCCTATCCATTAATGCTCAAAGCCTTGGATCCTTTTTACCCTTGCCTTTTGGTTTAAAGGGCTATTGGCTTTTTCTGCTTGCTTTTTCTTTTTCTTTCTTTTTCTTTTAATTTTTGCCACTTCTTCTTTTTTTTTTCACAAGCTTTCTTATTCACTGCGTTTTCTTGCTTCAAGAATCAATTTCATGATTTTTCAGATTATTAATAACATTTCTCTTTGTTCATCATTCTTTCAAGAGCCAACAATTTTAACATTCATAAACTTCATTATAAAAAAATATGCACTGTTCAAGCATTCATTCAGAAAACAAAAAGTAATGCCACCACATCAGTATAATTAAATTAATTTCAAGATAAAATTTGAAATCCAAGTACTTCTTGTTCTTTTGTAATTAGGCACATTTTTCATTTAAGAGAGGTGAAGGATTCATGGAGTTATTCATAGCTTTAAGACATAGACACTAGACACTAATGATTATGTAATGAGGACACAAACATAGATGACACAATAAAGCTCAAAAACTGAAGACAGAAAATAAATAGACAAGGAGATTAAGGAATGAGTCCACCTTAGTGTGGGTGGCGTCTTCCTCTTGAGGAACCAATGAAACGCCTAAGCTTCTCTATATCTCTTCCTTGCTTTTGTTGCTCCTCCCTCAAAGCTCTTTGATCTTCTCTAATCTCATGGAGAATGATGGAGTGCTCTTGGTTCTCCACCCTTAGTTGGTCTATGTTGTAACTCAAGCCTTCCAATGAGGTGTTGAGTTGCTCCTAATAGTTGTGTGGAAGAAATTGCATCCCTTGAGGCATCTCAAGGATTTCTTGATGAGGATCCTCCTCATACTCTTGTTGAGGTCTATGAATGAGCTCTCTTGTTTGCTCCATCCTTTTCTTAGTAATGGGCTTGTCCTCTTCGATGTGGATGTCTCCTTCTATGTCAATCCCAGCCAAATTACATAGATGACAAATGAAATGAGGAAAGGATAACATTGCCAAGGTGGATGACTTGTCAGCCACCTTGTAGAGTTCTAGAGGTATGATCTAATAAACTTCAACTTCCTCCCCAATCATGATACTATGGATCATGATAACCCGATCCACAGTCACTTCAGATCGGTTGCTAGTAGGAATGATGGAGTGTTGGATGAACTCCAACCATCCTCTAGCCACAGGGTTAAGGTCTGATCTTCTCAATTGAACCGGATTGCCTCTTGAGTCTCTTTTCCATTGAGCTCCTTCCACACATATGTCCATAAAGACTTGGTCCAACCTTTGATCAAAGTTGACCCTTCTAGTGTAGGGGCGTGCGTTTTCTTGCATAATTGGCAAGTGAAACGCCAACCTTACATTTTCCGGACTGAAATCTAAGTATTTCCCCTGAACCATTGTAAGCAAATTCTTTGAATTCGGGTTCATACTTTGATCATGGTTCCTAGTGATCCATGCATTGGCATAGAACTCTTGAACAATTAAGATTCTAACTTGTTGAATGGGGTTGGTAAGAACTTCCCAACCTCTTCTTCGGATCTCATGTCGGATCTTTGGATACTCATTTTTATTGAGCATGAAAGGAACCTCAGGGATCACATTCTTCTTGGCCACAACTTCATAGAAGTGGTCTTGATGGACCTTTGAGACAAATCTCTCCATCTCCCATGATTCGGAGGTGGAAGCTTTTGCCTTCCCTTTCCTCTTTCTAGAGGTTTCTCTGGCCTTAGGTGCAATACATGGTTATGGAAAAATAAAAAGCAATGCTTTTACCACACCAAACTTAAAAGGTTTGCTCGTCCTTGAGCAAAAAAAGAAAGAAAGAAGGGGAAGAAGAAGAAAATAGAGGAGATAGAGGGTTACAAGAGCTTCGGCAAAGAGGGGGGAAAGGTGTTTGTGTTATGTGAATATGAAGGAGTAGTGAGGGGTTTATATAGGGGTGAGGAGAGGGTTGGGTTTCGGTCATTAGGGTTGGGATTGGGAGGGAAAAGTGTTTGAATTTGAAAGTGAGGTAGGTAGGGTTTTTGGGGAAGAGATCTGGAGGTGACTGCTGAAGAGGTGATGGGGAAGAGTGAATGAGTTGATTGGTGAGTGGTATTTGGGGAAGAGTGTTGTGGGAGGGTAGGTGAGGATCCTGTGGGATCTACAAATCCTGAGGGGTCAAGGATGTATCATCCCTACTCCTATTAGGCGTGTAATCACTCTTACAGTGCAATCCTGGCGTTTAACGCTAGATTGCTGCTTGTTTCTGGCGTTAAACGCCAGCTTTTATTCCTTTCCTGGCGTTAAACGCCAGGCTGGAACCTATTTCTGGCGTTTAACACCAGATTGTTGCTTCTTTCTGGTGTTTAACGCCAGTCTGGTGCTTGTTTCTGGCATTTAACGCCCAGAATGGTGCCAGACTGGGTGTTAAACGCCCATTCTGCTACCTTTACTGGCATTTAAACGCCAGTAAGTTTCTCCTCAAGGGTGTGCTATTTTTAATGCTATTTTTTATTTTTCTTTAATTTTTACAGTTGTTTTTGTGACTCCACATAATCATCAACCTAAAAAAAGGAAAATAACATAGATAAATAAAATTGGGTTGCCTCCCAATAAGCGCTTCTTTAATGTCAATAGCTTGACAGTGAGCTCTCATGGAGCTTTACAGATGTTAAGAGCATTGTTGGGACCTCCCAACACCAAACTTAGAGTTTGAATGTGGGGGTTCAACACCAAACTTAGAGTTTGGTTGTGGCCTCCCAACACCAAACTTAGAATTTGAATGTGGGGGTTCAACACCAAACGTAGAGTTTAGTTGTGGCCTCCCAACACCAAACTTAGAGTTTGACTGTGGGAGCTTTGTTTGACTCTGCATTGAGAGAAGCTTTTCTTGCTTCCTCTCCATGGTTACAGAGGGATATCCTTGAGTTTTAAATACAAGGTAATCCTCATTCAATTGAAGGATCAACTCTCCTCTGTCTACATCAATCACAGCTTTTGCCGTGGCTAGGAAGGGTCTTCCAAGGATGATGGATTCATCCTCATCCTTCCCAGTGTCTAGGATTATGAAATCAGCAGGGATGTAAAGGCCTTTGACCTTTACTAGCACGTCCTCTACCTGTCCATAAGCCTTTTTCATGGATTTGTCTGCCATCTCTAATGAGAATTTGCCAGCCTGTACCTCAAAGATTCCCAATTTCTCTATTACAGAGAGTGGCATTAAGTTTATGCCTGACCCCAAGTCACATAGAGCCTTTTCAAAGGTCATGGAGCCTACGGTACAGGGAATTAAGAATTTACCAGGATCCTGTTTCTTTTGAGGTAAAGTGTGCTGAACCCAGGTATTCAGTTTATTAATGAGCAATGGAGGCTCATCCTCCCAAGTCTCATTACCAAATAGCTTGGCATTCAACTTCATGATTGCTCCTAAATACTGGGCAACTTGCCATTCAATAATATCTTCATCTTTTTCAGAATATGAATAGTCATTAGAGCTCATGAATGGTAAAAGGAGGTTCAATAGAATCTCTATGGTCTCTAGGTGAGCCTCAGATTCCTTAGGTTCCTCAATTGGGAACTCCTTTTTGTCCAGAGGACATCCCACGAGGTCTTCCTCACTGGGATTCACATCCTTCTCCTCCTCTCTAGGTTCGGCCAAGTTACTCACAATCATACCCTTGCACTCTCTTTTGGGATTCTCTTCTGTATTGCTTGGGAGAGTACTAGGAGGAGTTTCAGTGACTCTTTTACTCAGCTGGCCCACTTGTGCCTCCAAATTTCTAATAGAGGACCTTGTTTCATTCATGAAACTTAGAGTGGCCTTAGATAGATCAGAGACTATGTTTGCTAAGCTAAAGGGGCTCTGCTCAGAATTCTTGGTCTGTTGCTGAGAGGATGATGGAAAAGGCTTGCTACTGCTAAACCTGTTTCTTCCACCATTATTAAAGCCTTGTTGAGGCTTTTGTTGATCCTTCCATGAGAAATTTGGATGATTTCTCCATGAGGAATTATAGGTGTTTCCATAGGCTTCACCCATGTAATTCACCTCTACCATTGTAGGGTTCTCAGGATCATAAGCTTCTTCTTCAGAAGATGCTTCTTTAGTAATGTTGGATGCATTTTGCAATCTATTCAGACTCTGAGAAATCATATTGACTTGCTGTGTCAATATTTGTTCTAAGCCAATATGACATTCAGAGCATCAATTTCAAGAACTTCCTTCCTCTGAGGTGTTCCATTACTCACAGGATTCCTCTCAGAGATGTACATGAACTGGTTATTTGCAACCATTTTAATGAGTTCCTAAGCTTCTGCAGGCATTTCTTCAGGTGAATAGATCCACCTGCAGAATGGTCCAATGACATCTTAGACAATTTAGACAGACCATCATAGAATATATCCGGGATGGTCCATTCTGAAAGCTTGTCAGAAGGACACTTTTTGATCAATTGCTTGTATCTTTCCCAAGCTTCATAGAGGGATTCACCTTCTTTCTGTCTGAAGGTTTGAACATCCACTATAAGCTTGCTCAACTTTTGAGGAGGAAAGAACTTGGCTAAGAAAGTCGTGACTAGCTTATCCAAAGAGTTTAGGCTATCTCTAGGTTGAGAGTCTAACCATGTTCTAGCTCTGTCTCTTACAGCAAAAGGGAAAAGCATAAGCTTATAGAACTCGGGATCAACTCCATTGGTCTTAACAGTATCACAGATCTGCAAGAATTCAGTTAAGAACTAAAAATGATCTTCTGATGGAAGTCCATGAAACTTGTAATTCTGTTGTATCAGAGAAACTAATTGAGGCTTTAGCTCAAAATTGTTTGCTCCAATGGCAGGGATTGAGATGCTTCTTCCATGGAAGTTGGAATTTGGTGCAATAAAGTAACCAAGCATCTTCCTTGCACTGTTGTTAGGTTCGGCCATGTCTCCTTCTTTTTCGAGATTCTCTGTAAGGTTTTCTCTAGATTATTGTGCTTTAGCTTCTCTTAGCTTCTTCTTCAGAGTCCTTTTAGGTTCAGGATCTGCTTCAACAAGAATGTCCTTGTCTTTTCTCCTGCTCATATGAAAAAGAAGAGAACAGAAAAGAAGAGGAATCCTCTATGTCACAGTATAGAGATTCCTTTATGTGAGTAGAAGAAGAAAAGAATAGAAGAAGGAGAAGAGAAAAATTCGAACACATAGAGGAAGATAGGGTTTAAATTTTAAGATGAAGAGAAATGTTAGTAAATGAATAAATAAATAGAAAGAGATGAGAGAGAGGAGAAAATTCGAATATTAACAAAAAGAGAAAAAATATTTTTGTTTTTATTTTAATTTTAAGTTAGAATTCGAAAATTAAGAGGAGAAATAAAATTAAAATTAAAATTTAAAACAATTAGTTAATTAAAAAGATTTATGAAAAAGAGGGAGGTGATTTTCGAAAATTAGAGAGAGAAAAGTAGTTAGGTGGTTTTGAAAAAGATAAGAAATAGTAAAACAAACAAAAAAATCAACTAGTTAGTTGAAAAAGATTTGAAAATCAATTTTGAAAAGATAGGAAGTTAGAAAAGATTTTTGAAATTGATTTTGAAAAAGATATGATTTGAAAAAGACATGTTTGAAAAGATAAGATTTTTAAAATTGAAATGTTGACTTGACTAACAAGAAACAACTTATTTTAAAAATTTGTTGACTAAGTCAACCCCAAGATTTCGAAAATTATGAGTAAAATAAGGAAAAGATATTTTTTTGATTTTTTTGAATTTAATGAGGAAAGAGAAGAACCACAAAATGACTTAAAACATGAAAAATTAAGATCAAAACAAAGAAATATGCAAGAACACTATGAATGTCAAGATGAACATCAAGAACACTTTGAAGAACATGATGAACATCAAGAACTTATTTTTGAAAAATTTTCAAGAAAGGAAAAACATGCAAGACACCAAACTTAGAGATTTTTCATGTTTAGACACTATGAATTCAAAAATGCATATGAAAAACAACAAAAGACACAAAACAAGAAAATGTAAAGGTCAAACAAGAAGACTTACCAAGAATAACTTGAAGATCATGAAGAACACCATGCATGAGTTTTCGAAAATTTTTTGAAAATTAAAAAGATGCAATTGACTCCAAACTTAAAAGTTAACACTAGACTCAAACAAGAAACACAAAATTTTTGGTTTTTATGATTTTATTAATTTTTTTAGATTTTTTTCGAAAATTATTTTGGAAAAATGAAAAAGAAGAAAAAAAATTTGAAAGATTTTTGAAAACTTTTTGAAAATAAAATAATGGTTAAAACAAGAAGAAAATTACTTAATCTGAGCAATAAGATGAACCGTCAGTTGTCCAAACTCGAACAATCCCCGGCAACGGCGCCAAAAACATGGTGCACAAAATTCTGATCTCAATGGCGCCAACAACTTGGTACGCACAATTGTAATCTCACTCTTTTTCACAACTTCACACAACTAATCAGCAAGTGCACTGGGTTGTCCAAGTAATAAACCTTACATGAGTAAGGATTGATCCCACGGAGATTGTCGGCTTGAAGCAAGCTATGGTCACCTTGTAAATCTCAGTCAGGCGGATTCAAATGGTTATGGAGTTTTAATAATTAAAAGATAAATAAAACATAAAATGAGATAGAGATACTTATGTAATTCATTGGTGGGAATTTTAGATAAGCGTGTGGAGATGCTTTATCCCTTTTGAATCTCTGCTTTCCTACTGCCTTCATCCAATCCTTCATACTCCTTTCTATGGCAAGTTATATGTTAGGTGTCACCATTGTCAATGGCTACTTCTCGTCCTCTCAGTGAAAATGGTCCTCTACGGTTTCCCGCATGGCTAATCAGCTGTTGGTTCTCGATCATGTAGGAATTGAATTTACTATCCTTTTGCGTCTGTCACCACACCCTACAGTCGCGAGTTTGAAGCTCGTCACAGTCATCCCATCCTAGATCCTGCTCGGAATACCACAGACAAGGTTTAGACTTTCCAGATCTCAAGAATGCTACCAATTGATTCTAGCTTATACCACGAAGACTCTGATCTCACGGAATGGAAGGCTCTGTTGTCAGGAGAGGCAACCATGCGTCGTGGACCAGGAATCTAAGAGATACACATTCTAGCTTTTGCAGGTAGAACGGAAGTGTTTGTCAGGCACGCGTTCATAAGTGAGAATGGTGATGAGTGTCATGGATCATCACATTCATCAGTTTGAAGTGTGAATGAATATCTTAGAATAAGAATAAGCATGAATTGAATAGAAGAACAATAGTACTTTGAATTAATACTCGAGGAACAGCAGAGCTCCATACCTCGATCTATGGTGTGTAGAAACTCCACCGTTGAAAATACATAAGTGATAATAGGGTTGACATGGCCAGCCCCCATAAAAGTCTAAGATAGCATAAAACTGATCAAAGATGTCTAATACAATAGTAAGAGGTCCTATTTATATCAGACTAGTTACTAGGGTTACAGAAATAAGTAAATGATGCAGGAATCCACTTTCGGGCCCACTTGGTGTGTGCTTGGGCTGAGCATTGAAGCTTTCACGTGTAGAGGTCTTCCATGGAGTTAAACGCCAGTTTGTAACTTGTTTCTGGCGTTTAATGCCAGAATAGGGCAGAAAGCTTGAATTAAACGCCAGTTTGCGTCATCTAAACTCGGGGAAAGTATGGACTATTATCTATTGCTGGAAAGCCCTGGATGTCTAATTTTCAACGTAATTAAGAGCGTGCCATTTGGATTTCTGTAGCTCCAAAAATTCCATTTTGAGTGCAGGGAGGTCAGAATCCAACAGCATCAGCAGTCCTTTTTCAGCCTCTGAATCAGATTTTTGCTCAGGTCCCTCAATTTCAGCCATAAAATACTTGAAATCACAGAAAGACACACAAACTCATAGTAAAGTCCAGAAATGTAAATTTTGCTTAAAAACTAATAAAAATATACTAAAAAATAGCAAGATCCTACTAAAAACTATATAAAAACAATGCCAAAAAGCGTATAAATCTCCCAAACCGAAGACGGACTAAAAAAGATCTAATCAAAAAGAGGTCGGACAGCAAAGTACCAACACTCTATAAAAATCTCCCAAAAAGATGCTTGAGCACGACTTCCCCAAAGAGATCGAAGCTCTGAAAGCACGATCTCACGGAATGGTCTGAACTCAAGCTGGGGCACTGTTCATACATCAGTTTGAGCTATAAAAGGACCGGCTTGGCCTACCTCTTAAAGGGTTGGCCGACCTCTTAGAAGGTTGGCCCATGACCGACCTCTTAGCAGGTTGGCCCATGACCGACCTCTTGGAAAGCTAGCCCATTACCGACCTCTTCCCAAAGAGCTCGGCCAAATCGCCATAAGAGGCCCAAGCAGGCCCAAACGAAGGGACACAGCCTAAATCTAAAGGCGGCAAATCCTAAAGAAAGATAAGGCATTTCCCCTTAAAGATAAGATGACTTCACTCAAAGATAAGATAAGATAACTATCTTATCTCCCGAAAGGTCACTCCACACTGTTATAAATACATTGGAGTATCCAGGTATAACTCATACTCTGATTCTACTAAAAACATGCTTAATACCCTTGCTAACTTAAGCATCGCAGTCCCTTGCAGGTACTACCACCCTCCAGTGATGAAAGATCAGCACTACCGCCAAGTCCAACAAGTCGGACACAGTGACTCTAGCCACCATCATCAAGTCGGACACAACTGCTCCGACCAGTACAGAAGATCTCATCCGAGATTAACCTACAGTTTCAGGTAACCCTCGGAACAGTAACGCTTGCTTAAGTTCCCTTAACTTATTTTTAGGCATTGAAACATAGAGAATACCCTAAGTGACTTTAATTAGATATTTTCTGGTAAAAAGTTTAGAAGACAGAGACTTAGGTTTCTGAAGTTTGTGAGTGGACCGTTGGAGTACTATATTGATGATGAGTGTGATGAGCTGTGGAAATAAGAAAATTAATAAGGTTTGTGACGAGTCTAGGACTTGAAGATAAATAAGAAAATATTGAATACTGGAAGCGATCACTGATGGAATATGGATATATAAGTTGTTTTATACAGATATATTTGATACGCTATGTGCTTGGCAGGGACGGTAGGTTAATCTTGCCAGTCGAAGTCCCGACGGCAGCGTAAGGGCGCTGGTTAGTCCTGCTTATGTTAAGATGTGAGGTCTGTGGCTGAGTGATGAGAGGTATTTATGCCCATTCAGAATTTAACAAAAATAATCCTGTTGATAGCATAGTCCAAATCGACAATTGATCCTCTCAATCAAAGTTTAAATAAGAAAATGTCACAATTCAAATCAAATAAGTGGGAGTTTAAATTCCCGAGTTGTTCTCCCTAAGAATTGTACTAAAGTGCTCAATTATTGGCTTTGAGGGATTGGGGGTTGATGGCAAGAGGCAACTAATGTAAATAGCAAGGAGTTAAAGAAGCAAACAATACTTAAATATCAAAAGTAATCAAACTCAAGGCAATTGATCAAGAGAAAGGGAAATTCAAGTGTTAAGAAACCTCTTGGCAAGGATTGAGAGTTAAAGTTACCTATCCTAGCCATTGACCACAAACATAGATAATTCTGAAGAATTAATCCTACTTAGTCAATCCTAACATCGAGGATAAGTCAAATAGGCATTATTGATCTCAATCCATAAGTCCTAGCCTACTCACTAATTAGCTTAGTGAAAGACTATCATTAGTGGAAACTGTTCTGAGGGTTACCTGAAACTGTAGGTCGATCTCGGATGAGATCTTCTGTGTTGGTCGGAGCCGACGTGTCCGGCAGGTGTACGGCGGCTGGAGCTGGTGTGTCCGACTTGTTGGACTTGGTGGTGGTGCTGATCCTTCGTCACGGGAGGGTGGGGGGTACCTGCAAGGGACTCCGATGCTTAAGTTAGCAAGGGTATTAAGCAGGTATTGAGTAGAATCAGAGTATGAGTTATACCTGGGTGCTCCAGTGTATTTATAATGGTGAGATGTAGCCTCCTGCAGATCAGATAAGTTAGTTATCTTATCTTATCTTTATCTTATATTTAAGTGAGGTCATCTTTAAGAGAACCGCCTTTATCTCTATGGGCTTGGGCTACCCTTGGATTTGGGGCGCGTTCCTCTATTTGGGCCCTTCGTTTGGGCTTTCCTGTGACTTGGCCGAGCTCTTTGAGGAGAGGTCGGGTTGTCCTGACCTGAAGAGGTCGGTCGCTTTGTCTGTCGAACATCCCGGGTCGGACAGCTCGACCTAGGGTATGAACAGTGCCTCTGCTTGAGCTCGGTCTTTCTGTTGAGGTCGAGTTTTTGACTTCGGTCCTTTCATGATGAAGCCGAACTCAAGCATTTTGTCAATTCCTTTGTAGAAGCTTTTGAATGTAGAACATTTTTTTTTCTTAAAAGCGCGCGCTTTTATATCGGCACTTTGAAAACGTGCGAGGGTTTAATGTCTACTTTAATTTTAACATTAATTGCCCTGTTTCCCTTTGACTCTTTTATCTTGATTTTGAAAACCCAGAAACGGTTTCTCTCCTTCGCCCTTTTCGTAATTTCTTTGCATTTCTCTCGCTTTCAACTTTTTTCGTGTTGCGGCGTTTGTTTGATTTTTCTGAAGCCTCTGCCTGGAGTTTTGCAGTTCCGTGTTTCAGCCCAGCGACGTTGCTTTTGCTCGTGTCTTCTCTTTTACTTTTGAGAGAGCAATTTCAGATTTTCGCCTTCTACCTTTGCGGTCTTTCACTTCGAGGTTTTTCTTCTATTTCTCCAGGTTCGATTTTTCTTCCTCTTGTTCCTTTTATATGTTGGTAGAAAGTTTAAATTTTGCTCATAGAAAGTTGGGATCTTTCTGTTTTTACCATGCCTGATTGTTTGCGTGTTCTGGATTTTCTTTGTTTTTTGGTGCGAGTCTTTTGCTTTTCTTGTTGCTTGAATCTTTTCTTAGGGCTTTTGCATGTTGTCGCCGCTTCTGGTTGCGCCTTTGATGATGATTTTTGCTTGATTCTAAAAGAGTTTGCGTCTTTGATGATTTTTGCTTGGTATTTTTGATGTTTGATAATGCTTTTTGCTGATAGACTGTAGAAAGGTGGTGACTTTGTGTTTTTGTTTTTGCTTCCTTTGTTTCCTTTGAGATTTTATTTTCTTTCTGATGAGTGTCGGGGCGTAAGCTGTAGAAATTTCTTGAATCCTTGCTTTGTTATTGCCTCCAAAGGATGCCCCAGGACTTTTGGTTTGAGTCTTGGGGTTTTCCTTTTCGTGGTTTCACCATCTGAGAAGTATTGACCGAGTTGTCTTCTTCCTATCTGAGATGTTTGTCGTAACCCCTATCTTCTTTTCTTACTTGTAGGACTTAGTTGGCCTCATGTCTTCTCGCAATAACATTGTAGAGATGTCTTCCAGAGTTCCCGAGGGGATGTTCGATTGGCTGGACTCCCTTGTTTTGTTGTGTGTTTCTGTTGTGGATGCTGAATTTTGCACAGAGCTAAGGAAGCGTCATAGGATTTGTGGTAACAATGCTCACGAGGGGGATTACGAGCTTGTTGCTCCTGATTCTGATGAGAGGGTTTGTTTTCCGACTTCCATTGAGAGGGAGCGTCCCTTCTTCTATGCCTATGAATACTTTTTCAGCCAGTTGGATGTTACTTTTCCTTTTACTGCTTTTGAAACCGACCTATTGTGGTCGTGTAACATTGCTCCATCCCAGCTTCACCCAAATTCTTGGGGTTTTATTAAAATTTTCTAACTTCTCTGTCGTGAACTAGATGTAACACCTTCTCAAACTCTTTTTCTTTACTTGTTTGTTTCCGCCAAGCCTGGCGGTTCTTCAAAAAAGAAAGCTTTTTGGGTTTCTTTCCGGTCCGCCCAGGGCCATAAAGTGTTTGCGATGTATGACGAGTCCTTTAAGGACTTCAAGAACTACTTCTTTAAAGTTCGAGCTGTCGAGGGGGCCCGCCCCTTTTTTCTTGATGAAGATGACGAGCCTGCTTATCCTCTAGAGTGGCAAAAGAATGTAGGAGTGCCACGTTATACATGGGAAATGCTTAGTGAGGTTGAGCGGGCCTTTGTAGTTGTTCTTGAAGATTTGTGGGGGAAGCCTCCCCATCTGGATACGAAGAGATTTTTGAGTGATCCATCTTTGGTTCGGGCTACTTTGGGTACTGTCTGCTTTATTATTTTTATACTTGCTTTTCCGAGCTTTTTTCTTCTTCTATGTTGTAATCTGTCTATTGTGGTTGATTTTGTGTTCTTCAGAGATGTCGAAGAATAATGACTCTATGAAGGCCTTCAAGAATGCGAAGAAGGCAACTGCTGCTTTAAACATTTCGGCCAAGGCGGCCGGAGAGAGATCTTCCCAGGTTCCAGTTAAACCTCCTGTACCTAGTTCTCCCGGGCCGAGGAAAGCAATTCCTATTCCTCAGGTTCGCTTGGTCGATCCTCTGCAATCTTCTGCTGCAGCTCCTGGTGCCCCTCCTTGTAAGAAGCAAAAGTCATCCGAGCCCTTTAACCTGGATGCCCCAGATTTTGATGCTATCGAGTTTGTCGACCAGCAAATTGCCCCCTATGGTGGGCTTTCTATGGACGATGTTTCTCTTCTTCAGCATCTGGATTTTATCACTAAAAGTAGTGTGAAGATGGCTCATATGGGTGCCGCTATATTCCGAACAATTCAGGGGATTCCGATTCATGCCACAAAATCCTTTATGGAAGAGGCCAAGTCGGAATTTGATGGAATCAAGGGTCTGAAGGAGGAGTTGGAGGTGAAGTTGGCGAAGGTGGAGAAGGAGCTGGAGGCTGAGAAGGCCAGCTCTATTGCCCTTGCTGCTTCTTTGAAGCTGGCCGAAGACATGGAATTGAAACATAAGGATAGCTATGTCTCGGCTTATAGGGAATTGATGCATCTTCGGGAGGATTTGGAAACAGCTCGGGTTAATTATGGTGAGCTTCAAGGTCACCTTGTGGGTAGCGTAACTGCTGCCTCCGAGAACCTGATGGAGCAGTTCCGGGTTGTTGCTCCTGATGCCGACTTGACTCTCATCAGCCTGGACAATGTCGTGAGGGATGGTAAGATTGTCCCTGATGACCAGGATGATGATGAGGCTGATCCTCCCCCTGTGCCTTCTCTTAAGGTGTCGACCTCCTCTGTTCCTCCCGTTACATCTGATCCGGATTGCCAGATTCTAAACCGGGATGATGGAACCGTAGATGCCGTGCCCCTTCAGACTCGTCCTTCTTCCCCTTGTCCTGACGCTGCCAAGAAGGCTCCAGATGTTTGCTGATCTCTTTCTGGATGTATAGTTGGCCCGGCTTGTGGGCTTTTAAAACTTTTCATTGACATTTCCTAGTTGCTTGTTTAGCAACTTTTTATTTTGAAAAACAAAAGGTAGCTCGCTTTCCCTTCACGGTAGGTTTTGGTGGCCTTCCGGGCCTTATAACTTTTGTGGAGTAACAGAGGTAGTTTTTTGACTTGGTATCTTTTCAATTTTCTACTGATGTTTGAAATCTTGTATCTCGACCTCTTCGGATTGCTTTGTTTTATTGTTTGTAGCTTGGATCCTTTGAGGTTTGTGACTTATGGGTCCAACTTGTTTCTTGGTGGTTCTTTTGCACTGGTCCCCCTTTAAGTTATTTCTGTAATCCTCTTTTTTGGACCTTTGTCAGGTCTCTTCTAGGGATTACTTTGATAACTTTTTAGTGGAAGGAGTCCGATTTGGTTATGTCAGTCTCCTTTTAAGTTATTTCTGTAATCCTCTTTTTTGGACCTTTGTCAAGTCTCTTCCAGGGATTACTTTGATAACTTTTTAATGGTAGGAGTCCGACTTGGTTATATCGGTCTCCTTTAAGTTATTTCTGTAATCCTCTTTTTTGGATCTTTGTCAGATCTCTTTCAGGGACTACTTGTATAACTTTTTAGTTTGGGGCTGACTTTATTATGTCAGACCCTTCTAAGTTAAAGTAATCCTCTTTAATAGGGTTGGCCAGACCTCTTTCCAGGGTTTACTTATAACTTGTGTTAACTTGGTCCGACTTCTGAACGTCGGCCAGTCTTTAAGTTATTATATTAGCTATCCGTAAGACCTCGTCAGGTTCTTTTTTTGGATTGCTTTCGATAACTTCTTACATTATTCTGTGTTCATCTTTGCCGATTTGTAGAAAAATGGTTGGCATCTTTAGATCGTCCTTTGGGTGAATCGTGTTTTCACCTTTATCGGACGATTGTCTTTATCGTGGTCGCGCAGTGAATTTGTTTTTCACTTTCTGCCAACCTGTTGCTTTATAATCGGACGATGAATACTTCAGATTAATGCATCTTGGAATCTTGTAGAATATCTAAATAAACTTTATTTAAAGAAAAAATGCAAATGTATACATGTGGGAATTTCCTTGTCCCTTTAAGCCGGGTATGATCTAGGTCTCGACATGGTGCCTCATTAAAGAACCTTTTCAGGAAAAAGAGTGCATCCATTTAGTGAGATCCTTTACCTTTTCTAACTGTAGTATCTTCTTAAGTTGCAGGTGTGCCATGATCGGGGAAGCTCTCGTCCATCAAGCTCGGACAGTCTGTAGTAGCCCTTCCCCAGTACTTCAATGACTCGGTAGGGTCCTTTCCAGTTTGCTTCCAGCTTTCCTTCTCCGGGTCGAGTTGTTCCAATGTCATTTCTGATTAGGATGAGATCATTCTCTGTAAAACTTCTCGGCACTACCTTTTGATTATATCTGGAAGCCATTCGTCGCTTTGGAGCTTCTTCCCTGATCCGAGCTCTTTCTTGGATTTTGGGTAACAAGTCGAGCTCTTCTCTCTGAAGTTGGGAGTTTGCTTGTTCATTGTAGTGGACTACTTGGGGAGATCTTTCTTCGATTTCTATTGGAATCATTGCCTCCGCTCCGTATGCCAGTCGGAATGGTGATTCGTTTGTAGTAGAATGGGGGTTTGTTCGATATGCCCATAGGACTTGTGGAAGTTCCTCGGCCCAAGATCCCTTTGCTTCTTGTAGCCTCTGCTTTAGTCCGGCTAATATAACTTTGTTGGCCGCTTCGGCTTGTCCATTGGCTTGGGGATGTTCGATGGAGGTGAACTGGTGTTTTATGTTCAAGTCAGCCACCAATTTTCTGAAGCCTGCCTCTGTAAATTGGGTACCGTTGTCTGTGGTGATGGAGTATGGTACCCCGAACCTCGTAATAATGTTCCTATATAGGAATTTTCGACTTCTTTGAGGGGGTTTTGCCTCGATCCATTTTGTGAAATAGTCTACTCCTACTATGAGGAATTTTACTTGTCCCGATCCCTGTGGGAAGGGTCCGAGAAGGTCGAGTCCCCATTTCGCAAATGGCCAGGGTGAGGTCACGCTGAGGAGCTTTTCTGGTGGGGCAATGTGAAAGTTGGCATGCTTCTGGCATGGTGGGCATGTCCTCACAAATTCTGTAGCCTCTTTTTGTAGAGTTGGCCAATAGAATCCCGCCCGGAGTATCTTTTTGGTGAGAGCTTGCGCTCCGAGATGATTACCACAAATGCCGCTGTGCACTTCCTCCAAGACTTCCTTTGTGTTAGAAGTCGGTACGCATTTTAGTAAAGGTGTTGATATCCCTCTTTTGTATAGTGTGTTGTTTATGATAGTGTAGTACTGTGCCTCCCTTTTCAGCCTCTTTGCCTCCTTTTCATCTGTAGGGAGTGCTTATGTTTTGAGGTAGTTTATTTTGGGGGTCATCCATCCTTGATCTCGACCTATTATGGCTAGGACTTTTTCTTCTTCCGCTATTTGACGGGTTCTGTAGTATCTCCTGGATGAGGCTTCTGTTGTTGCCCCCTGATTTGGTGCTGCCCAATTTTGAAAGGGCGTCCGCTCGGGCATTTTGCTCACGAGGTATGTGGTAGATCCTATATTCTCCGAGTTGTCCGAGCTGTTCTTTGGTTTTATCCAAATATTTTTTCATG
This sequence comes from Arachis stenosperma, assembly GCF_014773155.1. Classification (NCBI taxonomy): domain Eukaryota; kingdom Viridiplantae; phylum Streptophyta; class Magnoliopsida; order Fabales; family Fabaceae; genus Arachis; species Arachis stenosperma. The sequence goes on along the minus strand of NC_080380.1, from coordinate 77,060,245 downwards.
GTCAGATCTTTGGCTTGGTAGCTTCCTGTTATTTGTGAGGTGATGACTTGTGAGTCACTGTAGATGTTGAGTTTCTGAGCTCCAACCTCCCTAGCCAGCTTCAAACCTGCTAATAGTGCTTCGTATTCTACCTGGTTGTTTGAGGCCGGGAATCCGTATTTAAGGGAGAGCTCAAGTTGAGTTCCTAGGTTGCTTTCGATTATCACACCCATACCGCTTCCTGTTTTATTCGAGGATCCGTCCACGTATATGTTCCATTCTATGGGGATTTCTGGGGTGTCTATGAATTCTGCGATGAAGTCGGCCAGGTGTTGTGATTTAATGGCTGTCCGCGCCTCGTATTGGAGGTCGAACTCAGACAACTCGATTGCCCATTGTAGGATTCTTCCTGCTAGATTTGTTTTCTGCAATATCCCTTTTATGGGTTGGTTGGTCCGAACTTTAATGGTATACGCTTGGAAATATGGGCAAAGCCGCCGGGATGTGAGGATCAGAGCGTAGGCAAACTTTTCTATTTTCTGGTAGTTCAGCTCAGATCCCTGTAGCGCTTTGCTAATGAAGTAGACGGGTTTTTGCCCATGTTCGTCTTCTCTGACTAGTGCTGAGGCTATTGCCCGGCTCTCTACTGCGAGATATAATATGAGCGGTTCTCCTTCTCGTGGCCGAGATAGGATAGGTGGTCGTCCTAAGAACTCTTTGAAGTCTCGGAAGGCTTGCTCACATTCTGTCGTCCATTCGAACTGTTTTCCCTTTCTTAAAGTAGCATAGAAGGGAAGAGATCTTATCGCAGCTCCTGCTAAGAATCGGGATAGAGCGGCCAGCCTCCCGTTGAGTTGTTGTACTTCTTTGACACAAGTTGGGCTCTTCATGTTGAGTATGGCTTGACACTTGTCTGGATTTGCTTCAATCCCCCTTTGTGTGAGCATGAAGCCCAAGAATTTGCCTGCTTCTACTGCGAAGGTGCATTTTGCGGGATTGAGCCGCATGTCGTGTTTCCTGATAGTGTAAAACACTTGAGCCAAGTCGGATAATAATGTATCTTCGCTTTGTGTCTTTATCAACATGTCGTCTACATAAACTTCCATGGTTTTCCCGATGTGATCTGAGAAAACTTTATTCATTAGCCTTTGATAAGTAGCTCCTGCGTTCTTGAGACCGAAAGGCATTACGATGTAACAGTAGTTTGCTTTTAGCGTTAGGAACGAGGTCTTTTCTTGATCTGGCGGATACATGGGGATTTGGTTGTACCCTGAATACGCGTCCATGAACGAGAGATACTTATATCCTGATGAAGCATCTACTAGAGCATCGATGCTTGGGAGTGGGTAAGGGTCTTTTGGGCAGGCTTTGTTGAGGTCGGTGTAGTCGGTGCACATTCGCCACTTCCCATTTGACTTTTTCACCAAGACGACGTTTGCTAGCCATAGTGGGTATTTGACTTCCCTTATGAACCCGGCCTCTAGTAACGCCTGTACTTGTTCTTCTACAGCTTGAGCTCGTTCTGGTCTTTGTTTTCTTCGTCTTTGTTGTACCGGCTGGGATCCCGGGTAGACTGCCAATTTGTGGCTTATTAGTTCGGGATCAATGCCTGGCATGTCGGCAGCTTTCCATGTAAAGAGATCAACATTATCTCGTAGGAACCGTATTAGTGATTCCTTTGTGTCTCCTTTCAGGATCGTGCCAATATTAGTTGTTTTATCCGAGGTGTCTCCGATCTGGACTCTTTCTACTCCTCCTTCGGGTCGTGGTCGGAATTCTTCTCGCCTCTGAACTCCACCGAGCTTGATTGTGTGGAACTCTCCTCCTTCACCTCGGAGGTTTAGGCTTTTGTTATAACAGCGACGTGCCATCTTTTGATCTGCCTTTAGTGTAGCTATCCCTTCCGCAGTTGGGAATTTCATACATAGATGTGGAGTTGAAACTATTGCGCCAAGTTGATTTAACGTTCTCCGACCTATTAAGGCATTGTAGGCTGAGCTTACGTCGACCACGATGTAGTCTATCTTGAATGTTCTGGATTGGTTCCCCTTTCCGAAGGTTGTATGCAGCGATACGTATCCCAGCGGTTGAACTGGGGCATCTCCTAGTCCGAACAGGCTGTTCGGGTACGCTCTTAGCTCTTTTTCTTCTAGACCGAGTTTGTCGAAGGCAGTTTTGAATAAGATGTCGACAGAGCTTCCCTGGTCAATTAGTGTACGGTGAAGGTTGGCGTTTGCCAGTATGATCGTAATGACCATGGGGTCGTCATGTCCCGAGATGATTCCAGATGCGTCTTCCTTGGTAAACGTGATTGCTGGGATGTCTGGGGCTTCCTTTTTTCCTTCAACATGGTATACCTCTTTGATGTGTCGCTTGCGAGATGATTTGGAGATTCCTCCTACAGCAAATCTGCCGTGTATTACGTGAACGTGTCTTTCCGGTGTGCGAGGTGATCGTTCAGATCGTCCAACATCCTCATCCCTTCTTCTTTTTCTTGGTTCGTCATCCCGATTAGCCAAAAACCGATCTAGTTTTCCTTCTCTTACTAGTTTTTCTATGACATTTTTCAAATCGAAGCATTCATTGGTGGAATGCCCTCGAAGTCGGTGATATTCACAGTATTCATTCCGATTTCCTCCTCCTCTTTTGCCTTTAAGTGGCCGAGCTGGAGGGATTTTCTCTGTATGACAGACTTATTTGTAAACATCTACCAAGGATACCCTAAGAGGAGTATAGTTATGATATTTTTTTATTTTCTCTCCGGAGCGATCCTCCTTTTTCTTGGATTCTTTATCTCGGTAGGCAGAACCGAACCTTGAGGCTTCGCCAAGTCGAGAATTTTCCTCCATGTTGATGTATTTCTGTGCCCGTTCTTGTACTTCATCTAAGGATGTCGAGTATCTCTTTGATATAGATTGGATAAATGGTCCTTCTCGTAGGCCATTTATGAGGCCCATAATGGCAGCTTCTGTTGGAAGACTTTGTATGTCCATGCATGTTTTGTTGAATCTTTCCATGTAGTTGCGAAGGCTCTCCCGATCTCCTTGCTTGATCCCTAGTAGGCTAAGTGCGTGTTTGGCTTTGTCCTTTTGTATGGAGAATCGGGCCAGGAACTTCTTGGCTAGGTCGTCGAAACTCGAGATGGATTTTGGAGGTAGGTTGTCGAACCATTTAATGGCTGTCTTGGTGAGAGTTGTTGGAAAGGCTTTGCAGCGAACTGCATCTGAGGCATCAGTGAGGTACATTCTACTTCTGAAGTTGCTGAGATGATGGTTGGGGTCCGAGGTGCCGTCATATAGAGTCATATCTGGAAGCTTGAAATCTTTTGGAATTTTGGTTTTCATAATTTCTCTGGTGAATGGATCTTGATCTTTCTGAGAGCTATCTTCTGTGGATGGTCGAGTAGCTTTAGTTTTGAGATCAGCTTCGAGTTTTATAAGCTTTTCTTATAATTCTCGGCGCCGCCTTATCTCCCGGCGAAGATCTTCTTCTTTTTCATGTCGATGTTGGGCTTCTTTCTCAAGTTGCTCCAATCGATTTTGAAGTGCTTCTATTACTCCTGGATTTGATGAATTTTTGTCTCCGTTGGTTTCTGGAATATCTTTGAGTATCGTGTCCGCGTTTTTATGCGGCGTTCTGTCTTCCAAACCTGAATCGTGGTCGTTGTCATGGTCATCCGCCATGTTAATGGGATGACTTCCAGGTTCCCCAGCAACGGCGCCAATGTTCCGAGGGTTACCTGAAACTGTAGGTCGATCTCGGATGAGATCTTCTGTGTTGGTCGGAGCCGACGTGTCCGGCAGGTGTACGGCGGCCGAAGCTGGCGTGTCCGACTTGTTAGACTTGGTGGTGGTGCTGATCCTTCGTCACCGGAGGGTAGGGGTACCTGCAAGGGACTTCGATGCTTAAGTTAGCAAGGGTATTAAGCAGGTATTGAGTAGAATCAGAGTATGAGTTATACCTGGGTGCTCCAGTGTATTTATAATGGTGAGATGTGGCCTCCTGCGGATCAGATAAGTTAGTTATCTTATCTTATCTTTATCTTATCTTTAAGTGAGGTCATCTTTAAGGGAACCGCCTTTATCTCTATGGGCTTGGGCTGCCCTTGGATTTGGGGCGCGTTCTTCTATTTGGGCCCTTCGTTTGGGCTTTCCTGTGACTTGGCCGAGCTCTTTGAGGAGAGGTCGGGTTGTCCTGACCTGAAGAGGTCGGTCGCTTTGTCTGTCGAACATCCCGGGTCGAACAGCTCGACCCAGGGTATGAACAGAAACCAAATCAACTAACAACCCTAATCTATCAATCTAAAATGGACATCAATGAGTCAAGGTCACCTAGGTCCTCAATTCCAAGCCAAGAGTGTGAAAAGCTACACTAAAACTAACCCAATCATTTTATCAAATACTTGGTGTGCATAAAAATAAAGGCATATTAAATTGCAATAATAATAAAATCTAAGGCTACCAAATGCAAGAAAATAATAATAACAACTCGATTAATCATCAACAAACATAAAAACATCAAATTGCATTGATAGAAATTAAAATTAATAAGATTTCATCAACATTAAAATGACCAAAAAAAAAAAGAAATAACAAGTAAAACTAAAAGAAGTAAGATGCTAGAACAAGAAATAGTATAGGAAACTAAATCAAGACAAGTATCAAAGTATCAATCTAAGAGAAATTTAACTAATATAACCTAGATTCTAGAGAGATGAGAGAGCTCCTCTCTTTAGAAATAACCTAAAGCATGTTACTAAACTAAACCTAATTGCCCTTCCCTTGTTCCCTCTTGAATTAAGCTTGAAATAGCTTCATAAATGACTTGGATTAGGCTCTAGAAGCCTAGAATTCACCCCCAACATATTGCATTAAATGAAGTCACGTGATGCATGTCACGCATATCCATGGGTTACGCGTACGCGTCACTTGACAAAATCTCCTCTCACACGAAGAAATCTATCAAGGAATCGAATGGAATTAAAGTAAATTAAATTTGGCAAATTAAGGGCCTAGAAAGCATGTTTTTACTTTTAAGCACAAATTAGGATGAAATCATGAAACTAAGCTATTTCAATGAATAAATATGGGATAAGTCGATAAAATCCACCCAATTAAAAAAAATAAATACCATGAAATGTGGATTCATCACATCCCCATAGTTAAACAATAGCATGTCCTCATGCTAAACCTAAGAAAGAAACAAGAAAGGCGTATTAGATTTATTCATAGTAAAATTCCTATATGCAAATTATCTAAATGCATGCAACTATTTGGTCAAAATAAATCAATCCCCAAGAATACATATATGAACATAAGGGCTAAAGCAATTACAATCAAATCAAATCCACAATTGAATTGAGTTTTACAAAAGTATTTACAAACTTGCAAGATAAGCAATAATAATAAGTTGAAGCATAAAATTGAGCAATCGATAATTGTTCAATGCATGTATACAAATATCATGAGGGCTTTTCCATAGGTTGCAATGGGGTTAGGGTAAAGGTAAGGATGCATATGGTCATGTTAGCTTCAAATTTGAATCTTTGACTAACTTAAGCTCTCACCTAACAAACATAACAAACTATACAATTCACTTTTTCAAATGCAAACCTAACTACCCATTATTCACTTTTTCACATACTCATGTATTCTTTTCAATTCACATCCCATATGCATTATTCTTATTACTTTACTTTGGGGTTAACATTTGTCTCCTTTTTATTGCTTTTTCTTTCTTTTTTTTTTAGCATAATTTATGCAAGAGAGACTAATGCATATGGTTCAATATTTAATGCATGAGTATGTTCCCAATTCCCAAGATTTTTAATGAAAACCTAAAATATACTTTTACCTCAACATTTATTTCCCAAATTTTCCCACACATGAATGATACATACTCCCACTAGCCTAAGCTAATAAAAGATCTAAATTAAGGGCATTTATGTTTTGCACTTACAGGAAGTGATGTGCTAAAATTAAGATCAAAAGGGGATTAAAATAGGCTCAAAGTTGGTTAACAAAGGAAGATACAAAGGTAGGCTAACCATAGTATTGTGCACCATGTTTTTGGAGCCATTGCTAGGAATTATTTAATTTGTGAAAAGTATGAGTCACAATTTTGCCTATCAAGTTTCTGGCGCTATTGCCGGGGATTATTTGAGTTTGTACAAATAACGGTTCATCTTGTTGCTCAGATTAGGTAATTTTCTTTTCAAAAAATTTTCAAAAATCTTTCAAAAATTTTCTATTTGTTTGCGTTTTTCCAAAAATAATTTTCAAAAAAAATCCAAAAAAAATTATAAAATCATAAAATCAAAAAAATTTTTTGTGTTTCTTGTTTGAGTCATGAGTCAATTTTTAAGTTTGGTGTCAATTGCATGTTTTTAAAATTTATGCATTTTTTTTCGAAAAATTGATGCATTGCATTCTTCATGATCTTCAAGTTGTTCTTGGTAAGTCTTATTGTTTGATCTTATATTTTCTTATTTTTTGTCTTTTGTTGTTTTTCATATGCATTTTTGAATTCATAGTGTCTAAACATGAAAATTTTCTAAGTTTGGTGTCTTGCATGTTTTTCTTTTTTGAAAATTTTAAAATAAGTCTTGATGTTCATTATGATCTTCATAATGTTCTTGGTGTTCATCTTGACATTCATAGTTTCTTGCAGCAATCATTGGTTTTGATCCAAATTTTCATGTTTTGGGTCATATTTGTGTTTTTCTCTCTCACTTAAAAATTCAAAATAAAAAATATATTTCCCTTATTTTACTCATAAAATTCGAAATCTTTGGGTTGACTTAGTCAAAAAATTTTAAAATAAGTTGTTTCTAGTTAGTCAAGTCAAGATTTCAATTTTAAAAATCTTATCTTTTCAAAACTTTTTCAAAAATCAAATCTTTTTCATTTTTCTTTTGTATTTTCGAAAACTTTTTTTAAAAAAATTGATTTTCAAAATATTTTTCTTATCTTTATTTCATGATTTTCGAAAACTTTACTAACAATTAATGTGATTGATTAAAAAATTTGAAGTTTGTTACTTTCTTGTTAGAAGGTTCAATCTTTAATTCTAGAATCATATATTTTAGTTTCTTGTTAGTCATGTAATCAATTTTAATTTTAAAAATAAAATCTTTTTAATTTCCTTTTTAAATCTTTTTCAAAACAAATCTCATCATATCTTTTCAATCATATCTTTTTTCAAAATCAATTTCAAAAATCTTTTCTAACTCCTTATCTTTCAAAATTGATTTTCAAATCTTTTTCAACTACTAATTGACTTTGTTTGTTTTTACTATTTCTTATCTTTTCAAAACCACCTACTACTTTCCTCTCTCTAATTTTCGAAAATCACCTCCCTCTTTTCCAAAAATCTTTTTATTTAACTAATTGTTTAAAATTTGAATGATTTTCAAATCTTTTTCAACTAACTAATTGACTTTTTGTTTGTTTTACTATTTCTTATCAAAATTGATTTTCAAATCTTTTTCAAACTAACTAATTGACTTTTTGTTTGTTTACTATTTCTTATCTTTTTCAAAACCACCTAACTACTTTCCTCTCTCTAATTTTCGAAAATCACCTCCCTCTTTTCAAAAATCTTTTTTATTTAACTAATTGTTTAAAATTTGAATTTATCCTTTTATAAATTCGAATTTTAACTTTAATTAAAATAAAAACAAAAATATTTTTCATTTATTTTAGTTAATTTTTGAAAACTCCTCTCTCTCATCTTCTTTATTTATTTATTTATCTACTAACACTTCTCTTCTACTCAAAATTTGAACCATCTTCTCCCCTCTACCTGTGTTCGGATTTTCTTCTTATTTTCTTCTACTCACAGAAAGGAATCTCTCTACTGTGGTAAAGAGGATCCCTATTATTATTTTCTGTTCCCTTCTTTTTCATATGAGCAGGAGCAAGAACAAGAATATTCTTGTTGAACCAGATCCTGAACCTGAAAAGACTCTGAAAAAGAAACTAAGAGAAGCTAAAATATAACAATCCAGAGAAAACCTTATAGAAATTTTCAAAAAAAAAAAAGAGGAGATGGCATCCGAAAATAATGACGACAACAATAATGCAAGGAGGATGCTTGGTGATTATACTACACCTACTTCCAATTTTTATGGAAGAAGCATCTCAATCCCTGCCATTGGAGCAAACAATTTTGAGCTGAAGCCTCAACTAGTTGCTCTAATGCAACAGAACTGCAAGTTTCATGGACTTCCATCAGAAGATCCCTATTAGTTTTTAACTGAATTCTTGCAGATTTGTGATATTATTAAGACTAATGGAGTAGATCCTGAAGTCTACAGGCTCATGCTTTTCCCTGTTGCTGTAAGAGACAGGGCTAAAGATAGTTTGGACTCTTGGGATAAGCTGGTCATGGCCTTCTTGGCCAAGTTCTTTCCTCCTCAAAAGCTGAGCAAGCTTAGAGTGGATGTTCAGACCTTCAGGCAAAAAGATGGTGAATCCCTCTATGAAGCTTGGGAAAGATACAAGCAGTTGACCAAAAGTGTCCTTATGGCATGCTTTCAAAGTGGACCATTTTGGATATATTCTATGATGGTCTATCTGAGTTCTCTAAGATGTCACTGGACCATTCTGCAGGTGGATCCATTCACCTAAAGAAAACGCCTGCAGAAGCTCAAGAACTCATTGACATGGTTGCAAATAACCAATTCATGTACACCTCTGAGAGGAATCCTGTGAGTAATGGGATACCTCAGAAGAAGGGAGTTCTTGAAATTGATGTTCTGAATGCCATATTGGCTCAGAACAAAATGTTGACTCAGCAAGTCAACATGATTTCTCAAAGTCTGAATGGATTGCAAAATGCATCCAACAGTACTAAAGAAGCATCTTCTGAAGAAGAAGCATATGATCCTGAGAACCCTGCAATGGCAGAGGTGAATTACATGGGTGAACCCTATGGAAACACCTATAATCCCTCATGGAGAAATCATCCAAATTTCTCATGGAAGGATCAACAAAAGCCCCAACAAGGCTTTAATGATGATGGAAGAAACAGGTTTAGCAATAGCAAGCTTTTTCCATTATCTTCTCAACAACAGACAGAGAATTCTGAGCAGAGTTCCTCTAACTTAGCAAACATAGTCTCTGGTCTATCTAAGGCCACTCTAAGTTTCATGATTGAAACAAGGTCCTCCATTAGAAATTTAGAGGCACAAGTGGGTCAGCTGAGTAAGAAAATCACTGAAACTCCTCCTAATACTCCCCCAAGTAATACAGAAGAGAATCCAAAAAGAGAGTGCAAGGCCATTGATATAATCAAAATGGCCAAATCTAAAGAGGAAGCAGAGGACGTGAATCCCAATGAGGAAGACCTCATGGGACATCCTCCAGACAGAAAGAAGTTCCTTATTGAGGACCTAAAGGAATATGAGGCTCATATAGAAACCATAGAGATTCCATTAAACTTCCTTGTGCCATTTATGAGCTCTGAGAACTATTTTTTCTCTAAAGAAGATGAAGATGTAACTGAGGAGCAAGTTGCTCAATATCTAGGAGCCATCATGAAGCTGAATTCCAAGTTGTTTGGTAATGAGACTTGGGAAGATGAACCTCCCTTGCTCATTAGTGAACTAAATACATGGGTTCAGCAAACTTTACCTCAAAAGAAATAAGATCCTAGTAAATTCTTAATATGTTGTACCATAGGCACCATGACCTTTGAGAAGGCTCTGTGTGACCTGGGGTCAGGTATAAATCTTATGCCACTCTCTGTAATGGAAAAACTGGGGATCTTTGAGGTACAACCTGTAAAAATCTCATTAGAGATGGCAGACAAGTCAATAAAACAAGCTTATGGATCGGTAGATGACATGTTAGTAAAAGTTAAAGGCCTTTACATCCCTGCTGATTTCATAATCCTAGACACTGGGAAGGATGAGGATGAATGCATCATCCTTGGAAGACCCTTCCTAGCCACAGTAGGAGCTATGATTGATGTTGACAGAGGAGAGCTAGTCCTTCAATTGAATGGGGACTACCTTGTGTTTAAAGCTCAAGGATCTTCCTCTGCAACCATGGAGAGGAAGCATGAAAAGCTTCTCTCAATACAGAGTCAACACAAAGCCCTCACAGTCAAACTCTAAGTTTGGTGTTGGAAGGCCACAACTAAACTCTAAATTTTCAAACTCTATGTTTGGTGTTGGGAGGTCCCAACAATGCTCTGAACATCTGTGAAGCTCCATGAGAGCTCACTGTCAAGCTATTGACATTAAAGAAGCACTTATTGGGAGGCAACCAGATTTTTACTTATCTATATTTCTATTGTTCTTTTATGTTTTATTAGGTTTATGATCATGTGGAGTCACAAAACAATTGCAAAAATTAAAAACAGAATAAAAAATAGCAGAAGAAATAACACACCCTGGAGGAAGAGGTGTCTGGCGTTTAAACGCCAGAAACATGCATCTGTCTGGCATTTAACGCCAGAAACAAGCACCAAGCTGGAGTTTAACGCCAGAACCAAGCATCAGACTGGCGTTAAACGCTAGAAACAGGCTACATTTGGGCGTTTAATGCTAGAAAAAAGCTGCAGTCTGGTGTTAAATGCCAAAATTGCATACAGAGGGCGTTTTACACGCCTAAAAGGTGCAGGGATGAGAAATCCTTGACACCTCAAGATCTGTGGACCCTATAGGATCACCTCAGGATCTGTGGACCCCATAGGATCCCCACCTACCCCACTTCTCTCTTCTTCACACAATCCAATAACACTATACCCTTCACCAATTACCTCAATCTCTCTTCCCCATTACCTCTTCACCAATCACATCCATCCACTCTTCCCCATAAATCCCACCTATCTTCAAATTCAAAATCTCTTTCCCACCCAAACCCACCCTAAATGACCAAACCCAAACCCCTCTCCCTCCACTATATAAACCCCTCCATCCTTCTTCATTTTCACACAACACTACCCTATCTTCTCCCCCTTGGCCGAAACCCACACCTCTCTCCCTCTCCTTCATATCTTCTTCTTCTTCTTCTATTCTTTCTTCTTTTGCTCGATGGCGAGTAACATTCTAAGTCTGGTGTGGTAAAATCATAGCGACCACTTCTTTGAAGTTGTGGCCAAGAAAAAGGTGATCCCTGAGGTCCCTTTTAAGCTCAAAAGGGCGAATATCCGGAGATCCGACAAGAGATTAGAAGAAGAGGATGGGATGTTCTCTCCAATCCAATTCAACAAGACGGAATCTTAACGGTTCAAGAGTTCTAGGCAAACACATGGATCACTAGGAACCATGATCAAAGCATAAACCCAAACCCAAAGAATTAGCTTACAATGGCTCGGGGGAAACGCTTAGACTTCAGTCTGGAGAACGTAAGGTTGGCGCTCAACTTGCCTATGATGCAAGAAGATGCACGCCCCTACACTAGAAGGGTCAACCTTGATCAAAGGTTAGACCAAGTCCTCATGGACATATGTGTGGAAGGAGCTCATTGGAAAAGAGACTCAAAAGGCAAGCCGGTTCAATTGAGAAGACTGGACCTTAAGCCTGTAACTAGAGGATGGTTGGAGTTCATCCAACGCTCCATTATCCCCACTAGCAACCGATCGGAAGTAACTGTGGATCGGGCCATCATGATCCATAGTATCATGATTGGAGAGGAAGTAGAAGTTCATGAATTCATTGGTGCACGAAATTGTGATCTCTACTTTTCACAACTTAAACAATTCCCGGTAATGGCTCCAAAAACTTGATGCTCAATACCATGGTCTAAACATAATTTCACAACTTCGCACAACTAACCAGCAAGTGTACTGGGTCGTCCAAGTAATAAACCTTACGCGAGTAAGGGTCGATCCCACAAAGATTGTTGGTATGAAGCAAGCTATGGTCATCTTGTAAATCTCAGTCAGGCAGATTCAAATGGTTATGGATGATTTATGAATAAAGCATAAAATAAAGATAGAGATACTTATGTAATTCATTGGTGAGAATTTCAAATAAGCGTATGGAGATGCTTTGTCCCTTCCGTCTCTCTGCTTTCCTACTGTCTTCATCCAATCCTTCTTACTCCTTTCCATGGCAAGCTGTATGTTGGGCATCACCGTTGTCAGTGGCTACAGTCCTATCCTCTCAGTGAAAATGTTCAACGTGCTCTGTCACAGCACGGCTAATCATCTGTCGGTTCTCAATCAGGTTGGAATAGAATCCAGTGATTTTTTTGCGTCTGTCACTAACGCCCAGCCTTCAGGAGTTTGAAGCTCGTCACAGTCATTCAATCATTAAATCCTACTCAGAATACCACAGACAAGGTTTAGACCTTCCGGATTCTCTTGAATGCCGCCATCAATTCTAGCTTATACCACGAAGATTTTGATTAAGGAATCCAAGAGATAAACATTCAAGCCTTGTTTGCTTGTAGAACGGGAGTGGTTGTCAGGCACGCGTTCATAAGTGAGAATGATGATGAGCGTCACATAATCATCACATTCATCAAGTTCTTGAGTATGAATAAATATCTTAGAACAAGAATAAGCTGAATTGAATAGAAAAACAATAGTAATTGCATTAATACTTGATGTACAGCAGAGCTCCACACCTTAATCTATGGTGTGTAGAAACTCCACCGTTGAAAATACATAAGAACAAGGTTCAGGCATGGCCGTGAGGCCAACCCCATGATCTAAGATAGCATAAGACTATTCAAAGATAGCTACCAAGATGAGAATACAATAGTGAAAGGTCCTATTTGTAGAGAACTAGTAGCCTAGGGTTTACAGAAATGAGTAAATGACATAAAAATTCACTTCCGGGCCCACTTGGTGTGTGCTTGGGCTGAGCATTGAAGCTTTCATGTGTAGAGACTTTTCTTGGAGTTAAACGCCAGCTTTTGTGCCAGTTTGGGCGTTTAACTCCCATTTTTGTGCCAGTTCCGGCGTTTAACGCTGGGCATTCTTGAGCCGATTTGGAATGCCGGTTTGGGCCATCAAATATTAGGCAAAGTATGGACTATTATACATTGCTGGAAAGCCCAGGATGTCTAATTTCCAACGCAATTGAGAGCGTGCCAATTGGGCTTCTGTAACTCCAGAAAATCCACTTCGAGTGCAGGGAGGTCAGAATCCAATAGCATCTGCAGTCCTTTTCAGCCTCTGAATCAGATTTTTGCTCAGGTCCCTCAATTTCAGCCAGAAAATACCTGAAATCACAGAAAAATACACAAACTCATAGTAAAGTCCAGAAAAGTGAATTTTAACTAAAAACTAATAAAAATATAATAAAAACTAAATAAAACATACTAAAAACATACTAAAAACAATGCCAAAAAGCGTATAAATTATCCGCTCATCAGTCATCCCTCTAGAACTCTACAAAGTAGCCGAAAAGCCCTCCACCTTGGCAAGGCCAACTTTTCCTCATCTCATTTGCCATCTATGCAACTTAGCTGGAGTTGTCATAGAAGGAGACATCCTCATTGAAGAGGACAAGCCCATCACTAAGAAGAGAATGGAGCAAACAAGAGAGCCCATTCATGGATCTCAAGAGACGCATGAGGAAGCTCATCATCAAGAAATCCCTGAGATACCTCAAGGGAAGCATTTTCCTCCAAACAACTATTGGGAATAACTCAACTCTTCTCTAGAAGGATTGAGTCATAACATGAACCAATTAAGGGTGGAATACCAAGAGCACTCCATCGTTCTCAATGAGATTAGAGAAGATCAAAGAGTTTTGAGAGAGGAGCAACAAAGGCAAGGAAGAGACATAGAGGAGCTCAAAGACACCATTGGTCCTTCAAGAAGAAGGCGCCACCCTCAGTAAGGTGGACTCATTCCTTAACTTCCTTGTTCTTATCTCTCTGTTTTTCGATTTTATGCTTTATGTTTGTCTATGTTTTGAGTCTTTACTACATGATCATTAGTATTTAGTAACTATGTCATAAGGCTATGAATAATTCCATGAATCCTTCACCTTTCTTAGATGAAAAAAGCTTTTAATACAAAAGAACAAGAAGTACATGAGTTTCGAATTCATCCTTGAAATTGGTTTAATTATATTGATGTGGTGACAATACTTTTTGTTTTCTGAATGAATGCTTGAACAGTGCATATTTTTGATCTTGTTGTTTATGAATGTTAAAATTGTTGGCTCTTGAAAGAATGATGAAAAGAGAAATGTTATTGATAATCTAAAAAATCATAAAATTGATTCTTGAAGCAAGAAAAAGCAGTGAAAAAGAATAAAGCTTGCGAAAAAAAAAATTTTTAGAAAGAAAAAGAAAAAGCAAGCAGAAAAAGCCAATAGCCCTTAAAACTAAAAGGCAAGGGTAAAAGGGATCCAAGGCTTTGAGCATCAATGGATAGGAGGGCCCAAGGAAATAAAATCCTGGCCTAAGCAGCTAAATTAAGCTGTCCCTAACCATGTGCTTGTGGCATGCAGGTCAAAGTGAAAAGCTTGAGATTGAGTGGTTAAAGTCGTGATCCAAAGCAAAAAGAGTGTGCTTAAAAGTTCTGGACACCTCTAATTGGGGACTTTGGTAAAGCTGAGTCACAATCTGAAAAGGTTCACCCAGTCATGTGTCTGTGGCATTTATGTATCCGGTGGTAATACTGGAAAACAAAGTGCTTAGGGCCACGGCCAAAACTCATAAAAGTAGCTGTGTTCAATAATCAACACACTTAACTAGGAGAATCAATAACACTATCTGAACTCTGAGTTCCTATGGATGCCAATCATTCTAAACTTCTAAGGATAAAGTGAGATGTCAAAACTGTTCAGAAGTAAAAAGCTACAAGTCCCGCTCATCTAATTAGAACTAATATTCATTGATGTTTTGGGATTTATAGTATATTCTCTTCTTTTTATCCTATTTGATTTTCAGTTGCTTGGGGACAAGCAACAATTTAAGTTTGGTGTTGTGATGAGCGGATAATTTATACGCTTTTTGGCATTGTTTTTAGGTAGTTTTTAGTAAGTTCAAGCTACTTTTAGGGATGTTTTCCTTAGTTTTTATGTTAAATTCACATTTCTGGACTTTACTATGTGTTTGTGTGTTTTTCTGTGATTTCAGGTATTTTTTGGCTGAAATTGAGTGACCTGAGCAAAAATCTGATAGGAGGCTGAAAAAGGACTACAGATGCTGTTGGATTCTGACCTCCCTTCACTTAAAATGGATTTTCTAGAGCTACAGAACTCCAAATGGCGCGCTCTCAATTTCATTGGAAAGTAGACATCTAGGGCTTTCTGGAAATATATAATAGTTTATACTTTATTCGAGCTTAGATGACACAAACTGGCATTCAATGCCAGTTCCATGCTGCATTCTGGAGTAAAACGCCAGAAACACGTCACAAACCAAAGTTAAACGCCAAAAACACATTACAACTTGGCGTTTAACTCCAAGAGAAGTCTTTGCACATGTAAAGCTAAAGCTCAGCCCAAGCACACACCAAGTAGGCCCCGAAAGTAGATTTCTACATCAATTACTTATCTTTGTAACCCTAGTAGCTAGTTTAGTATGAATAGAACTTTTTACTATTGTACTGGGGGTCTTATTCCCTATTTTCATATTCACATGCTATTTGTGGAGGCTGGCCATTCGGCCATGCCTAGACCTTGTTCTTATGTATTTTCAACGGTGGAGTTTCTACACACCATAGATTAAGGGTGTGGAGCTCTGCTGTTCTTCGAGTATTAATGCAAATTACTACTATTTTCTATTCAACTCACGCTTATTCTTATTCTAAGATATCCATTCGCACCCAAGAACCTGATAAATGTGATGATTATGTGACGCTCATCACCATTCTCACTTATGAACGTGTGCCTGACAACCACTTTCGTTCTACATGCAAACAAGCTTCAATGAATATCTCTTGGATTCCTTAATCAGAATCTTCGTGGTATAAGCTAGAATCCATTGGCAGTATTCTTGAGAATCCAAATAGTCTAAACCTTGTCTGTGGTATTTCGAGTAGGATTCAGGTATTGAATGATTGTGACGAGCTTTAAACACGCGACTGTAAGGCGTGGTGACAACGCAAAAGGATAGTGAATCCTATTCTTACATGATCGAGAACCGAAAGATGATTAGCCGTGCGGTGACAGCGCACCTGGACCATTTTTACTGAGAGGACGGATGGTAGCCATTGACAACGGTGATCCCCCAACATACAGCTTGCCATGGAAAGGAGTAAGAATGATTGGATGAAAGCAGTAGGAAAGCAGTAGGTCATCTTGATTTTATGATTTATTTATCTTTATATTCGAAAACCATTATAACCATTAGAATCCGCCTGACTAAGATTTATAAGATGACCATAGCTTGCTTCACACCAACAATCTCTGTGGGATTTGATGCCAGGGCATCTAGGCCAGTTTCACTGACCTTTTCTTTACTGTTTTAAGGTAGTTTCATGCATTTTCTTAGTGAATAAGGCAAGTTTTGGATGAAAATACACTTACACCTTGATTCAAGCAACTATTGTGAATTTTACATGATTTCATAAGGATTTTGCTAGAATTGAATGATAAATTGATGATGCAAAATCTCATGACTTTGGCTAGAGCTTTGATGCACTTTATTTGCTTGATTTCAGGACAAAGGAAGCAAGGAAGAACCATGTTAGTACTCACGTTAATCTAGTTAACGTGACCACTAACGTGGAATAGTAAATAGCTTGCAACATTAAGGAGAAAAGTGATCACCAATAACGCTCACGAAGCCATTATAAGCCCACGTTAATTGCCACGTTAACTAAGTTAACGTGGTAGTTTACGTGGAGACAAAAGAAAGCTCTAACGTTAGTGGTAAACGTGAACACCACTAACGTTCCAAGATTTGGCAATGAGCCACATTAAGAGTCACGTTAACTTAGTTAACGTGAACTCTAACGTGGAAGAGAGGAACAATGCCAACGTTAGTGACACTCACCTTTGTCACTAACGTTGGATCAACTAGCATTGCCCATGTTAGTGGTCACGTTAAGACCACTAACGTGAAAGTTAATGTAGAGCTGAGATTGATGAGCCAACGTTAGTGACACTCACCTTTGTCACTAACGTTGGAAGATGGCATTACTACCACGTTAGTGGCCACGTTAACTTAGTTAATGTGAGCTCTAACGTGAAGAGTAGGGGCACTTTGAGCGTTAGTGACAAAGGTAAGTGTCACTAACGCTCTCGAAGGTGAGGCATAACCACGTTAAGAGCCACGTTAGTTACACAAACGTGAACTCTAACGTAGGGACAAAGGGCATAAGGCAACATTAATGGGAAAGATGTGTCCCAATAACACTTGCGAAGGGTTATATGCCGACGTTATTGGGAAAGGTGAGTCCCAATAACGCTAGCGAAGATTTACAAGGCAATGTTAGTGGTCACGTTAGTGCCACTAACGTTGGAGTTAACGTAGGCTATATGGGGTTGGAACGTTAGTGAAAATTGTGATTGCCACTAACGTTCTCGAACCCACAATGTCACTTAACGTTAACTTCACTAATGCCCATGCCTAATTCATACTTCTCTGCAAGCTGGGCCCACTAAAGATTGGAACTGCTTCAACTCAAGATCCAAAGCCCACATCCAAGACTTAAAGAACTCACTAGAAGATCAAGAGGAGTAGTATATATAGGAGTAGTTTTGAACTATAGAAGAGCTTGGCACTTGGGAGAACTACTCTCTGTATATTTACTTTTCTGCACTTTTAGCTGGGATGCATTATTTTCTGCCATTTTCCATTTCTAGAGCTATAAACAACTAAACCCCTTTCATTGGATTAGGGAGCTCTATTGTAATTTGATGGATCAATTATAGTTTTCATTCTCTTTTGATTTACTAGAAAGCTTTCGATCTTAATTCAATTGGTTAATTGTCTTGGAAAAGAAACTCTCCATAATTGGATCACCTCTGAGCCTTGGAAAAGGGATGAAGAGATCATGCTAGAAATGCTTTCTCATGTTGGACCAAATTGGGGTCTGGGCGGATATAGTGACATGTAATCCTCCCAACACTTTGATTTGGAAGTTCACGTGGAATAATCAGTGACCATACTTCATCTCTTCCCATGAGCAATTAAATCAAGGAATTGGGCAATTATTCAAGCTTAGAGAGATTGGATTACCAAGGAATTGGAATCTAATCACCTAAGATTGCCAAGGAGATCAATAGATGCATTGATTGAGGAAGAGATGAAAATGAACTTTATTCGGAGAATATAACATCTCCTGAGCCCAATGAATTCCCCATTTCTGATGTTACCCATTCTATTTATTTTCTGTCATTTATTTTCATGCTCATTACCCCAAATCCCCATTTAAGATTCTGCACTTTATTTTCTGCTATTTACTTTTCAGCCATTTAATTTTCTGCAATTTTCAAACTACACTCTGTTTAGCTCAACTAGCATACTTTTCCAACTAAAGTTGCTTGACCAATCAATCCCTGTGGGATTCGATCTCACTCTATTGTGAGTTTTTACTTGACGACAAATTCAGTATAGTTGCCGAAGGGAAATTTGTTGAGAGACAAGTTTTCACGCATCAAGTTTATGGCGCCGTTGCCGGGGATTGATTTTGTATCAACAATGATTAAGTTAGAAGCTCACTAGATTGGGCATTTTTCCCTTGTTTGTTTACTTTATTCAGTCATTTATTTTCACTTTGTTTAACTTCTTCCTCATCCTCTATACCCTCTCTGTTTTTCTTTCTTTCTTTGTTATTATCTACAATTCTGCTCACTAACCTACCAACTATTTGATAATTTGCATCACTCACAGTAAAAATCACTCTAACAAGAATAACCTCTTCATTTTATCTCTTGCTGTGTGTTTTGTTAGTTGTATGACAGGGAAAAGAGGGGGAGACCTCAACTTCCGTCGATTCAGAACCTGAGAGAACCCTCTGGAGATTAAGGAGGGAAGTAAGAGGGAATGGAGTTGTTGGTGCTGAGGAAGAGGAAGAGTACTTTGAACCCAACATGGAAGAGAACTTGGAAAATAATCATGAAGAAGAAGCTCACAACCATGCTAGAGAAGGCCCTGCAAATCATGCTGGACAAGAAAGGAGAGTTCTAGGCTCCTACATTAATCCAAATCCACGAAACTGTGGAAGTAGCATCCAGTAGCCCACCATACATGCCAACAACTTTGAACTAAAACCCCAGCTCATCACCCTTGTTCAGAACAATTGTTCATTTGGAGGAAGTGCTCAAGAAGACCCCAATCAATATCTAGCCACCTTCCTGAGAATTTGTGACACTGTGAAGTCTAATGGAGTCCACCCGGATGTCTATAGGCTGTTGTTGTTCCCTTTTTCACTCAGGGACAAGGCATCCAAGTGGCTTGAATCCTTTCCAAAGGAGAGCTTGACAAATTGGGAAGATGTGGTGAACAAATTTTTGGCAAGATTTTACCCTCCTCAAAGAATTAACAGGCTGAGAGCTGAGGTGCAGACTTTCAGGCAATAAGATGGTGAGACTCTCTATGAGGCATGGGAGAGGTTCAAGGACTTAACAAGAAGATGCCCACCAGATATGTTCAATGAATGGGTTCAACTTCACATTTTCTATGAAGGTCTTTCCTATGAGTCAAAGAAGGCTGTAGATCATTCATCAGGGGCTCTCTAAACAAGAAGAAAACCATTGAAGAAGCCATAGATGTCATTGAAACAGTAGCTGAGAATGACTACTTCTATGCATCTGAAAGAAGTAACACTCGAGGAGTAATGGAGCTGAACCACATGGATTCATTGCTAGCTCAAAATAAGATGATCACCAAGCAGCTAGCAGATCTCACCAAGAAGGTGGAAGAAAACCAAGTTGTAGCAGTCATCACTTCATCACCAACTCAAGAAGTAGTGAATATAGGAGAAGAAGGTGACTGGGAACAAGCCAACTATGTTGGAAACTCACCTAGACAAATCCATGACCCATACTGCAAAACCTACAACTTTGGATGGAGAAATCACCTCAACTTTGGTTGGCAAAATAAACAAGACCAAGGTCAAGACCAGAGACGCCACAACCTCAACTCCAACAACAATGCAACTCACCAACATACCTCACAGAGATTCTATCAACACCCACCTAACCCCAAGCCACCATCACTAACGGATGATAGACTTTCAAGAATTGAGACTCTACTTGAAGATTTATGTAGAGAAGTCCAAGACAACAAAGTGTTTAAGGAAGAAGTGCGAGCCAATATCAAAAACCAAGGAGAAAACATCAAGAGACTAGAGTCCCAAGTAGGGTATCTATCTCAACAAATTCCCAAACCCACTGATGGATTTTCCAGTGACACGGAGAAGAACCCAAGAGGAGAAACAAAAAAAGTAAGGTGGGAAGAATGTAAGATGATCACCACAAGTGATGAGAGGAGTATGAATGAAGTAGAACACCTCCAAGACAATCAAAAGGGAAACTAGGAAGAACGGAGCCATGCACCTCAAAACACAATCAAGGAAGAGCTTAAGAAGAAGGAGACACTTAACCTATATGCACCCTTTCCCCAAAGGCTTAAAGGTGGTGTAGCAGGGAGAATGTATTCAAGATTCCTCGACATGTTTGCATCTCTTGATGTAAATATACCATTTATTAAAGCCCTCCAGCAAATGCCTTCCTACATAAAGTATATAAAGGAGCTATTAGCCAGAAAGAGTTCATTGAAAGGTGGACAAACAATAAAGATGAATAGGGATTGCAGTGCTCTCATTCAACCAGGGCCACCCACAAAGAGGAAGGATCCAGGGAGTTTTCATATTCCCTGTGCCATAGGAGAAACAATGATTGATAAAGGACTCTGTGACCTGGGAGCGAGCATCAACTTAATGCCTCTATCCCTCATGAAAAAGCTTCAAATCAATGAGCTAACACCCACAGATGTAATCATTAAGTTGGCTGACAAAACTCAAAAACAGGCAATAGGAGTGGTTGAAAATGTGCTAGTGAAGGTTGGGAACTACCTCCTCCCCACAGACTTTGTTGTCCTGGAAATGGATGAGAACCCCATTTACCCCATCATTCTGGGAAGGCCATTCTTAGCCATAGCCAAAGCACTCATAGATGTGGAACGAGGGGAGCTAGTGTTGAGAATACATGATGATCAGCTCACTTTCAATGTTTTCAACCTCTCACAAGAAGCAGATCATGATAACAAAGAGTTTATGGAGGAGCCAAACAAGGAAGCACAAGCACCACACATAAGGACTCCTATGGTTAACAACCAATGTGATCAGAAGGAGCAACAACCAAGTGTAATCTAAAAGGAACCAGACCCACCAGAATCACATGAAATAGACAACAAAACCATTCTAAAAAAGGAAACCACAAGGAACAAGTTGGCATTAACGGACACAAGAAAAAAGGTCCCAAGGGGATGGAAATAGAAGAAAATCCCTACAGAAGATTTCTCGCCAGGAGATGAAGTGGTCTCTACATACTTCCCATCTATACCACCTCACCTCCCTACTATTCCATCCCAGTTGCCTCCAGTGTACACCATCAACAAAATCTTGTCCCTAGAGCATATGGAGCTTATCAACAAGGCCAATGGACATAGGTTCACTACAAGAGGGGAAGATTTCAAGCACTATCAGCCACCTTGACAAAGACCAAATGTCAAGCTAATGACGCTAAAGAAGCGCTTCATGGGAGGCAGCCCATGTTCTATGCCCTCTTCCTTTAATTTCTAATAGTAATAATAAGGCAAATTTCATGGATTTTTAAATCAATTTTGATGACCAATATAAGACCCCTTTACATGCAGCGTATAGTATATGATAAGTTTGGTGTTCAAGGCACACCAAGCGGGCTTGAACACACTTTATGAGGTAAAATTATTCCCCAAACTTGTTGCACCATATGATCACAAACAAGTTTGGTGTATCAATGTTGCATGCATGGGAAATTTAGTGGTTGATTGATTTGCATTCATGAAAAGCATTTAGTCATTTAAAAACAAAAGAAAAAGATATTTTTTTTGCTAGCTCACACCTTAAGTTTTCCCACCAAAAATTTCAATTAACCATTTGCATTCCTTTTTTTGTGTGTATAGGGAATCAAAAGGGACATTGATGGTACTTGATAGGACAATTAAGGAAGGGAGATTCGGCCACTATACCAAGGAAATCTCACACTTGTCTTCAAGGAGAATATCTTTGGAAGTGTTGCCATGCAACATTAGGAGTTGGATAACTTTGGAGACCGAACCAAGACCCTCATAAAAGAGGTGATCCTTGTGCTCATTCAATACCAAACCCCAACCGTCCACTATCAAACAACACCATCAATCCATACCCTTCAATCATTCGCCATCTTCCTATATAAACCCCTTCACACAACCTCTTCGTACACACTTCATATTATCATTCCTCTCCCTTCCTTCTCTCGGACACACACACTTCATCCTCCACTATACGGAAAGTTTCATACACACTCTCCTAGCCACGTCTAGTGAACCGCAACCACACATCAACCATCTTGCATTGCATCATCAAGTTCCAAGAGGCGAAAAGGAAAGGAGCCCATGGAGCAACCTCCTTTCGACGCTGGGAGATTCAAAACTGCCTTCCATGAGCTTCAATATGAACGAATCAAGAACAAGAAAATATTGCCAGAGTTGACATTCCAATTCAATGAGGATGAGTGCCCTAAAATCAGAGAAAAGATTGCATAGGGGGGTTGGCAAAAGCTCACCAATTCAGAGACAACGATAAATGCAAACCTCATCAAAGAGTTCTATGCAAATGCGGTCAGAGAAAACAGTACTAGGGCACCCACCTTCAAAAGTTATGTAAGAGGAACAGAGGTGGACTTCAGCCCAAACGCTATAACAAGGACTCTTCAGCTGAAATCGCCACATTTTGATGAGCTTAGCTATCAAGTAAGAATAAGTAATGCTCCCGAGGAAGATGAACTTGAAGAAATTGTGAATGATATGTGTGTTACTGGGTCTGATTGGGAAAGATACTCGGATAAGAGGTCGAGGTTCATTAGGAGAGGATACCTCATCCCAGAAGCCAAGGGATGGTTTGAGCTAGTAAGGAGGTCTATCCTTCCAGCTGCAAATAATTCTGAGGTCAATATTGCTCGAGCTACCCTGGTACATTGCTTAGTA
Organism: Arachis stenosperma; assembly: GCF_014773155.1. Taxonomy (NCBI): domain Eukaryota; kingdom Viridiplantae; phylum Streptophyta; class Magnoliopsida; order Fabales; family Fabaceae; genus Arachis; species Arachis stenosperma. The sequence continues at coordinate 77,037,170 of NC_080380.1, read as the reverse complement.
AAGGGTGGAAGCATCAATATACAAGAAATTATAGCTGAAGGGATCTAGGATTCAGCCGAGAAGAATGATCCGGGTGCTAGACTTTGGTACCCCAGCACCATCCTGAGGCTATGCATGAAAGCCAAAGTGGTATTCGAAGACAACAATCCACAATGGGTAAATCCTTGGAGGTTAGTCATGCTCCAATGCATAAATTATGTGACACCCACCCAACAGCAAAGGAGGCCTCAGATAAGGAAAAAAATGGCACAAGAAGAGTCCCACCAAGAAGAACCTCACAAAGAAGAACCCTAACAAACAGGGCACCAGCAAGAAGGACAATTTGATCCAACCATTATAAATTTGTTTCACATTAAGGAAGCCATTGAGTATATGGCAAGAAGCTATATGGAGGGACAAGAACAGCAACTACATGTCCAAGCTCAAAGGATGGATCTTCAAGAAAAACTACTCTCTAGTTGGATTGATCAACAAAGAGAGTGGCAGAAACAGCAAATGGAATTACAACAGGAGCATTACTCCCAGCTCACCCAAGCCATTAGTCAAGTGTCTGAAAGGCAAGAAAGCCAAGATAAATGCCTCCAAGAACTCAACCAACGCCAGATAGCTCAGATGAAAGCCTTCAACGAATTCAGTGTGCTCAACGAAGGAAGGCTGCTGCATCGAGAAATTTAGCATAAGCACTCAGGCTAAGTTAAACTATATGACTGGGCATATGCATAACTTGCACCCTGCCATCCCAAGTTATGAGGCAATTCGCGAGGACTTAACAGAGCAAGAAGAGGGCAAGGTGAAACAGCAAAAGGAAGCATTAAGGATGAAGATGGAGGATGCCGGTTTCTGGAAAAAGCTGATAGGAAAGTGCAAGGGGAATGGAGACTCAAGCAATCAAGGAGGATCCCAAGACAAGGGAACATGAGCATGTTAATAAGTGAAAGGTGGTGAAGTTCCTTCTTAGTTCTATCTAATTCACAGCTTTAAATAAGGAAAATCATGTATGAAATAGAACATGCTTCCATGAGTAGCTTGGGATTTTCAATTCTGCATTTAAGCTTTTCATTGCGTAGGTCTATGTTTATTGAGCTTAATGTCTCTAGTGTTCACTTCCACCTTTCTTACTTGTATGCTTGTCCTTTAAGTTAATCAAAAAGAAAATGCTATGAAAAGAACAAGAGTGGAGTTATTTCGTGAAGTATGTTCTGAATGTTTGTGGTAGGATGATTAGTAAGCTAAGTTTGTTCACCAAACAAGAAAAGAAGGAAACTATCTACCCTGAATCCTATGCTTGAAACACATCCTATGAGACTAAATAAATAATAAGATCCTAATAAGAAAAGAGAAAGAGCAATAAAAGTGAAAAGGAAAGAAACACAATAAGAAACAATGCTAGGCACCAAGGGTTTTAAGATTGAGGCATGTGTCTGTGGTGTTCATGTGCAAGGGATATGCTTGGATGAATAAGCTCTTAGGGGTACCTCATTACTTGGTAACTTTGGATTAACTGATCCGGGATTATCAGCTGAAAGTCCACTATCAAGAGTGACCTTTGCTACAGAACACTTAGTAACCCAAAGAGGTGCTGGACACCAAGATCTCAAGAAAGAAAAATAACAAACCATGTGCCTCTGGTGTGTATGTATGAGGGAAAGAGACTTGGGGGAGTAAGTCCGTAGGGGTGTCTTAACACCTAGCACCTTGAGCCAACTGGTTTAGGAGTGTTGACTGAAAGCTTATCATAAAGAGTCGCCCTCTTACAGAGCACTTAGCTAAAAGAAGAATGTAATAAACCTTGGAAAAGAAGGAAGGATCAACAATTAAGAAGTCTCAAAGGATGTAATCAAGAGAGTGACCAAGGACTTGATAAAGGCCTGAAACCTGGTAAAGGAAAGAACCTAAGTTGCTATGCATGAAACCCCATAAACCAGGAATTTTACTTCTATATTATCTTCTTGCTCTTTCATTCATTCTTCCTATGTTTCAGTACTTGCTTAGGGACAAGCAAGCTTTAAGTTTGGTGTTGTGATGCCAGGGCATCTAGGCCAATTTCACTGACCTTTTCTTTACTGTTTTAAGGTAGTTTCATGCATTTTCTTAGTGAATAAGGCAAGTTTTGGATGAAAATACACTTACACCTTGATTCAAGCAACTATTGTGAATTTCACATGATTTCATGATGATTTTGCTAGAATTGAATGATAAATTGATGATGCATAATCTCATGACTTTGACTAGAGCTTTGATGCACTTTATTTGCTTGATTTCAAGACAAAGGAAGCAAGGAAGAACCACGTTAGTACTCACGTTAATCTAGTTAACGTGACCACTAACGTGGAATGGTAAATAGCTTGCAACGTTAATTGCCCAACGAAGCCATCATAAGCCCACGTTAATTGCCACGTTAACTAAGTTAACGTGGTAGTTAACGTGAAGATAAAAGAAAGCTCCAATGATAGTGGTAAACGTGAACACCACTAACGTTCCAAGATTTGGCAATGAGCCACGTTAAGACTCACGTTAACTTAGTTAACGTGAACTATAACGTGGAAGAGAGGAACAATGCCAACGTTAGTGACACTCACCTTTGTCACTAACGTTGGATCAACTAGCATTGCCCACGTTAGTGGTCACGTTAAGACCACTAACGTGAAAGTTAACGTAGAGCTGAGATTGATGAGCCAACGTTAGTGACACTCACCTTTGTCACTAACGTTGGAAGATGGCATTACTACCACGTTAGTGTCCACGTTAACTTAGTTAACGTGAGCTCTAACGTGGAGAGTAGGGGCACTTTGAGCGTTAGTGACAAAGGTAAGTGTCACTAACGCTCTCGAAGGTGAGGCATAACCACGTTAAGAGCCACGTTAGTTACACTAACGTGAACTCTAACGTAGGGACAAAGGGTATAAGGCAACGTTAATGGGAAAGGTGAGTCCCAATAACGCTTGCGAAGGGTTATAAGCCAATGTTATTGGGAAAGGTGATTCCCAATAACGCTAGCAAAGATTTACAAGGCAATGTTAGTGGTCACGTTAGTGCCACTAACGTTGGATTTAACGTAGGCTATATGGGGTTGGAACATTAGTGAAAATTGTGATTTCCACTAACGTTCTCGAACCCACAATGTCACTTAACGTTAACTTCACTAACGCCCATGCCTAATTCATACTTCAATGCAAGCTGGGCCCACTAAAGATTGGAACTGCTTCAACTCAAGATCCAAAGCCCACATCCAAGACTTGAAGAACTCACTAGAAGATCAAGAGGAGTAGTATATATAGGAGTAGTTTTGAATTATAGAGGAGCTTGGCACTTTGGAGAACTACTCTCTGTATATTTACTTTTCTGCACTTTTAGCTGGGATGTATTATTTTCTGCCATTTTCCATTTCTAGAGCTATGAACAACTAAACCCCTTTCATTGGGTTAGGGAGCTCTATTGTAATTTGATGGATCAATTATAGTTTTCATTCTCTTCTTCTTTCTTCTCTTTTGATTTACTAGAAAGCTTTCGATCTTAATTCAATTGGTTAGTTGTCTTGGAAAAGAAACTCTCCATAATTGGATCTCCTCTGAGCCTTGGAAAAGGGATGAGGAGATCATGTTAGAAATGCTTTCTCATGTTTGACCAAATTGGGGTCTGGGCAGATATAGTGACATGTAATCCTCCCAACACTTTGATTTGGAAATACATGTGGTATAATCAGTGACCATACTTCATCTCTTCCCATCAGCAATTAAATCAAGGAATTGGGCAATTGTTCAAGCTTAGAGAGATTGGATTACCAAGGAATTGGAATCTAATCACCTAAGCTTGCCAAGGAGATCAATAGATGCATTGATTGAGGAAGAGATGAAAATGAACTTGATCCGGAGAATACAACATCTCCAGAACCCAATAAATTCCCCATTTCTGATCTTACCCATTCTCTTTATTTTCTATCATTTATTTTCATGTTCATTACCCCAAATCCCCATTTAAGATTCTGCACTTTATTTTCTGCTATTTACTTTTCTGCCACTTAATTTTCTGCAATTCTCAAACTACATTCTGTTTAGCTCAACTAGCATACTCTTCCAACTAAAGTTGCTTGATGATGCGCATAAACTTGTTATGCTACGATTTTAGGAAATTGCACGAACGGCAAAATTCCTTCCGGCAAGTGCACCGGTTATCGTCGTCAAGTAAAAACTCACAATAGAGTGAGGTCGAATCCCACAAGGATTGGTTGATTGAGCAATTCGGATTAGAAGTTTGTTTAGTTGAGCGGAATCAATTTTTGGATGTGAATTGCATAAAGTAAATGTGGCGGGAAATGTAAATTGCAAGGAATTGAAATTACGAAATCTTAAATTGCAAGAATTAAAGTGCGAGAAAGTAAATTGCTGAAAATAAAAGGGAATTGGGGTGATTGCATGTATTAAAAGTTGCAGAATGTAAATAGACGTGTAGATCAGAAAGAGGGGTTCATTGGGGTCAGGAGATATTGAAATCTCCGAATCAAAACATTCTTATCTCTTCTTCAACCAATGCATTCATTGAATCTTACTTGGCAATCTTATATGATTGGATCCCAATTCCTTGGCTCACCAATTCTCTCTAAAAACAAACAAATTCCCAATCCCTTGGTTTAAATGTTCATAAGAAGAGATGATGCTCGATCACTGATTATACCACACAGTTTCATGAACCACAATTTGGTAGGATTACATGTCACAATATCCATCCAAACCCCAATCCAATTCACTGTGAGAAAGCTTCTCTAGCATGAATCCATCATTCCTTTCCCAAGGTTCCGAAGGATTCCAATTATGGGTAGTTTCTTTCCCAAGACAACTACCCAATGGAATTAGATCGAGAAGCTTTCTAACAAAATTCAAGAGAAAAGATTGAAGAAGAAGATAAAAACTATTATTGATTCATTGAATTACAATAGAGCTCCCTAACCCAATGAAAGGGGTTTAGTGAGTCATAGCTCTGAATTTAATTACAAAGTATGAAAAATAGCAAAAATGATCAAAAGTTCTCAAGTGTCAAAAAGTCCTCTCTAACTTAAATTCTATCCTATTTATACACTTTCTAAATTGAGCTTCTGTTGTGTTTCTTGGGCTTTGAGGCTTTTCCTTGATTTCCTTTTGCTTTGGGTTTATGGTCCATAATCCTGATGAGGCTGTGATCCAATTCTGTAACATTCATTGAGCAACTTAGTGATAAACAAGTAATGACACAATACTCAACAATTTGAAGTTCCAGACTCATCAACTCTTTAGGCCCAATCCCATAAACCATGATATTCAATTGGGTTTTATGCCTTAATACGTTTAAGTTAATAATTGTGCTCAATTGCTAACTTAAACTTCAATATTTTTGGCCCATAAACCCTTTAAAAAGGTTGCGTTTAAGTTGAAGTTTAAGTTTCAGTTTAAGGCTAAACTGAAACTTAAACGTGGAATTGAAAGAAATCAACCCAGGAGAGTGAATATATCGAACACGTTTAACCTCCAGTTTAAGGTTAAACTGGAGGTTAAACTTGGAAATGAAGAAAGCAACCCTGGAGGCAATTTGGGTCGAGCACGTTTAACCTCCAGTTTGAGGTTAAACTGGAGGTTAAACCTGGAATGAAGAAAACACCCTGGAGGAGAAAAACAATCGAACACGTTTAACCTCCAGTTTGAGGTTAAACTGGAGGTTAAACGTGGAACTCTCCTGGTGCCTCTCTTGCTTCTGGCGTTTAACCTCCAGTTTAAGGTTAAACTGGAGGTTAAACGTGGAAATGCTTCTTGGTGGGGAAAAGTGTCGAACACGTTTAACCTCCAGTTTGAGGTTAAACTAGAGGTTAAACGTGGAATGCTCCCTTGGTTCAAATCATCATTCTGGCGTTTAACCTCCAGTTTAAGGTTAAACTGGAGGTTAAACGTGGAATGCTTCTTAGTTCCCTTTCTCATTCTGGCGTTTAACTTCCAGTTTAAGGTCAAACTGGAGGTTAAACGCCAGTTACAGCATTTCCTCTCTTCTCATGATTTTGGCGTTTAAGCTCCAGTTTAACCTTAAACTGGAGCTTAAACGTCCCATTTGATATTCAAGCTTCCTTTATTGATTTTGTTGCTTCCTTGCCTAGCCTCTTCTTCCCTGAAATCATCCAAACAATTGCATCAAAGTCTTGCAAAATTTCATGAGAAATCATCCATTCATAGCATTCAAGCAATATAACTAAAAACTCATGTATTTGCATCATAATCATAATGTTTTGGATGGTTCATTGCTTTGTTGTTCATTTAACCATTCTTGGTTACTTTAAGCTCAAGAAAATGCATAAAACAACTAAAACTAACAGAAAAATGCTAGTGAAACTAGCCTAAGATGCCTTGGCATCACAACACCAAACTTAATACTTGCTTGTCCCTAAGCAAGTCCTGAGTTATTTGAGAAGAAGGTATGAAACAAAAAGCAATTACATTGGCTATATTAGCAAGCATTTGAAGTTCATCAGAAGGGTTTTATGCAGACAGTTGCAGCATCACTTTTTTATACTTATCAGGTAGGATTATCACTTTTTCATTGCATCCATCAAACACTGCTATGGCCTCTTGTTATTCTTATGTCCTAGGCACTTTTTCTTTCTTTGTTTTTTTTTTTTTCTTAGAGCTCCTTTGCTCCTTGTTTGCTCAGTGTCATGTGTTGCACAAGCCTTTGGCATTTTTCTTTTTCTTATTAGTGCAGTACACATATCAACTACAGGCATTTTAGTTCACATTTCTTTTTGAGACATTGGTGCCCAGCACCTCTTTGTGTAACTAAATGTTTTGTAGCTAGGTTGCTCTTGATAATGGACTTTTGGTTGATAATCCCGGGTTAGTTAACCCAAGTTACCAAGTGTTGAAACACTCCACAGAACCTATTCATCCAAGCAGATCCTAGTACATAAACACCACAGGCATATGTCTCAAAAGTTCAAACCATTGGTGCCTAGCTTTATGGCCAAAGACATTTATTCATCAAGATCCATAGACAGTATTCAACTTCTACACAAAAAATGATAATTCTACACTCAATTTCCAGTGAGCTAACTAAACAATCAAGCATGCATACCACCACTTAATTCTACTTGATTTGTCACTAATTGAGCCAAGTTACTTTTGTTCAAACTTTTCTTTTAATTTTTGGAAACAGAACAAGCATGGCAAGCATTTGTTTAAGAAGGTGGAGTTATATCCAAACATCTAGGCATTCACTTTATTCAAAGCAATAAACAGACAAACATTCCAGAAAGATTCAACAATTTCAGTTTAAACCAGAACAAGCATGCTTTTGTTTGCCTTTTAAAGAAAGGTCAAGGAACAACACCACCTTGTGAAAATTCTTGTTTTCTCTTTGTTGCCAGGAAACAATTTGATTTCTCCTTCTTCTACTAGTTGTTGCATCATGTTCTTTCTAAGATCCTTGTTTCCTTCCCTGCAAAGAGTGATGAAGTTGCTTGTTTCTCAAGCACTTGAATGGTTAGCTCACTATATATGGGCAAGTGTCTGAGTCTTAAGTTGGTGTGTGAACACCAAACTTAGTCTCCTACTTACTCCTCTGCTCTTTGAATCCTTGAATTCTCCTTGGAATGAAGTTGCTGCTAAGGATTTTAAGCATTTCTGTGATTGCTTAGAATGGTTGTTCCTTTCATATAATTCAAAGTTTGTTGTGTTCAGTTAATCTGTATGGTGGAACACCAAACTTAGAGTCACACATTCCCCTTTGAATTATTGATCCACAAATTCATTGTTTGGTGTGAAACACCAAACTTAATTCTTTGCAATGCACAGAAACTACTTCACCTTTTTATTGAAACAAACAAAAGAAACAGCAAAAGAGTATTACCTCAGGTTGGGTTGCCTCCCAACAAGCGCTTCTTTAACGTCACTAGCTTGACGGTTGTCCCTCAGTTGAGGTGATATTGTAGTGCTTGATGTCCTATCCTCTCACTATGGAAACATCCCCGTTTGATTCCTTCATGATTTCCAAATGTTCCATAGAAAGAACTTTCCTGATTGTGAACACTTGAGGGAGCTGGGAAGGAATGGGTTTGAGGCCAGGTGGGATTGGCAGATAATGACTTGATATCACTTTATCTCCCGGAGAGAAACCTTCAGTGGGAATTTTCTTGTTTCTCCACCCTCTTGGCAATTTCTTCACAATTCTTCCCTTTGTCTTGAGGATTTCTTCATTGACTCTTATGCTAGGTGGGCCCTTTTGATCTGTTTCTATTGATTCTTGTGGCTTTAGCTCATGCAATTCTTGTTTGCCTTCAAAGGATTGTTTTAGAGTTTCAGCTGCTGGATTGCTTTCCTCCAAACACAGATTGCTATAATCATCCTTAGGCTTTTCAGGTTCTGGTTCAGGCTCAGATGCAGGTTTGAAAACATAGAAAATGAGCTGTTCATCCTGTATTCTCAAAATTAGCTCTCCTTGTTCTACATCTATGAGCGCTCTAGCAGTGGCTAGAAATGGCCTTCCCAAAATGATAGGGTGTAGGTAGCTTTCCTCCATGTCCAAAATGACAAAGTCTGTGGGGAAAAATAATTTCCCACTTTCACAAGCACGTTCTCAACTACCCCTTCAGCTTGCTTTTGAGTTTTGTCAGCCAATTGTATGATCACATCAGTGGATTTCACCTCATTCAGTTGTAGCCTCTTCATAAGAGTCAGAGGCATCATGTTTATGCTAGCTCCTAGATCACAGAGTCCTCTGTCAATTTTTGTTTCCCCTATGATGCAGGGGATATGAAAACTTCCTGGGTCTGTTTTCTTAGAGACCATATCCTTCTTGATGAGTGCACTGCATTCTTTGTTCATTATTACAGTTTGTCCTCCCTTCAAAACTCTTTTCTTGCTCAGCAATTCCTTCAAATACTTGATATGTGTAGGCATCTGCTAGAGGATCTCAAGAAAGGGGATATTGATGTGGGGAGACTTAAATGTCTCTAAGAACCTTGAATATGTTTTCCCTTTTTCACCTCCTCCTAACCTTTGAGGAAATGGTGCTTTTGGTTGGTATGTTCCCAGCATGCCTTCCTTTTGCAATTCTTTGGCTTGCTCAGTTTCACTTTCCTGCTTAGCTTCTTCCACAGCTTCTTTCAAGACTTCTGGCTCCTTCTCTGAGGGTCTGATTCTTTCTTCTTCTGAGATTTCCTTCAATATGGTGATGGCCTTGCATTCTTCCCATCTCACTCCCTTTTGTTCCCCTTTAGGATTCTTTTCGGTGTCACTAGGGAACACTGAAGTTGACTTGGGGGCCTGTTGAGATAGCTCTCCTACTCGAGACTCCATCCACTTGAGTTTTTCACCATGGTTCCTTAAGGTCGATCTCACATCTTCCCTAAAGCTTTTCAACTCATTTATGTCCTGACCCATGTTTGCTAGTATTCCTTCTATCCTGTTTAATTGATCTTGAAATTGTTGGTTCGGATTGGATTGGGCAGGTTGATTATTTTGGCCATGATATGGTGGTTGGGAGTAAGTGTTTTGTGTGGCTTGGTATGATCTTTGGTTGGAGTTTTGGTATGTGGAATTGTTATGTTGGTTGTGGTTGTAAGGTTTGTGGTTTTGTGGTTGGGTTTGCTGGTTTCCCCACCCAAAGTTTGGGTGGTTTTTCCATCCTGGGTTGTAAGTGTTGGAATGTGGATCATATGATTGCTTTTGTTGGTTTCCCACATAATTGGCCTCTTCCCAGTCACCTCCTTCAATGCTTACTTCCTCTTGATCTTGTGTGTGTATTGCAGCCACTTGCTTTGTGTCTAATTTCCTGGTGAGCTCTGCTAGTTGCTTGGCAAACACCTTGTTTTGGGCTAGAATTGTATCAACATGGTTCAGCTCCATGACTCCCTTAGTGTTGTGCCTCTCTGAAGCATAGTAGTACTCATTCTCAGCCACTGTCTCAATCTCTTCAATGGCTTCTTCCACAGTCTTTTTCCTGTTCAATGAACCTCCTGATGAATGGTCTACAGCCTTCCTTGATTCATAAGAAAGTCCATTATAGAAAATATGCAATTGCACCCACTCAGGGAACATGTTGGGTGGACATTTCCTTGTCAACTCTTTGAACCTCTCCCATGCCTCGTAGAGCGTCTCACCATCTTGTTGTCTAAAAGTTTGAACCTCAGATCGAAGCCTATTGACCTTTTGTGGGGGATAGAAACGTGCCAGAAACTTGCTCTCCACCTCATCCCAGGTTGTTAGGCTGTCCCTTGGGAATGATTCCAGCCACTTAGCTGCCTTGTCCCTAAGTGAAAATGGAAACAAGAGCAGTTTATAGGCATCTTCCTGGACTCCATTGGACTTCACAGTGTCGCAAATTCTCAGGAATTTTGTGAGATGTTGGTTTGGGTCTTCATTAACACTCCCACCAAATGAACAATGGTTCTCCACCAGTGATATTAACTGTGGTTTGAGTTCAAAATTATTGGCCTGAATGGGTGGTTTCTAAATGCTGCTTCCACAATTCCCAGAGGTTGGGTTTATGTATGAACCAAGAACCCTCCTCTCAGGAATGGCATTATTTCCATCAGCCCTCTCATGGTTGTGAAATTCTCTATCCATGTTGAGATCTAGAGCTTCCTCAAAGTTGTCCTCAGATTCTCCTTCAGATTCTTCTTCTCCCAGTACTCTCTTCCCTCTTGCTTCCCTTCTAAGTCTATGAAGGGTCCTCTCTAGTTCGGTATATGGAGGAGTTGATGCCTCTCCTCTCCTACCTGTCATACAAGAACACACCACAAGCAACAAACAAGTGGAATACTCTTGGTTAATGGAAGAGTATGGTTAGAGCAGTTGAGGAATTAATTCAAATAGTTAGTGGGTCAGTGAGTTAGTTGCTAGAATTGAAAGACATAAGAAAGAAAAAGCAAGTAACAGAGTGCAGAAATTAAAATTCAACAAGTAAATTAACAAAACAAGAAAAATGCTCAATCTAGTTAACTTCCAATTTGAGAATTGTCAATCGAAAACCAATCCCCGGCAACGGCGCCATAAACTTGATGCGCATAAACTTGTTATGCTACGATTTTAGGAAATTGCACGAACAGCAAAATTCCTTCCGGCAAGTGCACCGGTTATCGTCGTTAAGTAAAAACTCACAATAGAGTGAGGTCGAATCCCACAAGGATTGAATAGAAAGCAACCCAGGAGAGTGAATATATCGAACACGTTTAACCTCCAGTTTAAGGTTAAACTGGAGGTTAAACTTGGAAATGAAGAAAGCAACCCTGGAGGCAATTTGGGTCGAGCACGTTTAACCTCCAGTTTGAGGTTAAACTGGAGGTTAAACGTGGAATGAAGAAAACACCCTGGAGGAGAAAAACAATCGAACACGTTTAACCTCCAGTTTGAGGTTAAACTGGAGGTTAAACGTGGAACTTTCCTGGTGTCTCTCTTGCTTCTGGCGTTTAACCTCCAGTTTAAGGTTAAACTGGAGGTTAAATGTGGAAATGCTTCTTGGTGGGGAAAAGTGTCGAACACGTTTAACCTCCAGTTTGAGGTTAAACTGGAGGTTAAACGTGGAATGCTCCCTTGGTTCAAATCATCATTCTGGCGTTTAACCTCCAGTTTAAGGTTAAACTGGAGGTTAAACGTGGAATGCTTCTTAGTTCCCTTTCTCATTCTGGCGTTTAACTTCCAGTTTAAGGTCAAACTGGAGGTTAAACGCCAGTTACAGCATTTCCACTCTTCTCATGATTTTGGCGTTTAAGCTCCAGTTTAACCTTAAACTGGAGCTTAAACGTCCCATTTGATATTCAAGCTTCCTTTATTGATTTTGTTGCTTCCTTGCCTAGCCTCTTCTTCCCTGAAATCATCCAAACAATTGCATCAAAGTCTTGCAAAATTTCATGAGAAATCATCCATTCATAGCATTCAAGCAATATAACTAAAAACTCATGAATTTGCATCATAATCATAATGTTTTGGATGGTTCATTGCTTTGTTGTTCATTTAACCATTCTTGGTTACTTTAAGCTCAAGAAAATGCATAAAACAACTAAAACTAACAGAAAAATGCTAGTGAAACTAGCCTAAGATGCCTTGGCATCACTTGACCAATCAATCCCTGTGGGATTCGACCTCGCTCTATTGTGAGTTTTTACTTGACGACAAATTCGGTATACTTGCCGAAGGGAAATTTGTTGAGAGATAAGTTTTCACGCATCAGGATCAACCCTTACTCACGTAAGGTTTATTACTTGGACGACCCAGTGCACTTGCTGGTTAGTTGTGCGAAGTTGTGAAGAATGTGTGTGAACCATAGTATTATCCACCAAGTTTTTGGAGCCATTGCTAGGAATTGTTCGAGCTGTGAAAAGTATGAGTCAGGGGACCTCGGGGATCACCTTTTTCTTGGCCACAACTTCATAGAAGTGGTCTTGATGGACCGTTGAGATGAATCTCTCCATCTCCCATGACTCGGAGGTGGAAGCAATTGCCTTTCCTTTTCTCATTCTAGAGGTTTTTTCGGTCTTAGGTGCCATTAACGGTTATGGAAGAACAAAAAGCAACGCTTTTTCCCACACTAAACTTAAAAGGTTTGCACGTCCTCGAGCAACAGAAGAAAGAGAGGAGGAGAAGAAGAAGAAATGGAGGAGATAGAGGGAGGTGAGTGGTTCGGCCAAGGGAGGTTTTAGGTGGTTATGATGTGTGAAAATAAAAGAATGAAGAGGGGTATTTATAGGGTAAGGGAGAAAGGGAATCCATGTGAGAATGGGTGCGTTTGGGAGGGTAATGGTTTTGAGTTTGAATGGTGAGGTAGGTTGGGTTTATTTTGGAAAAAAATTGATGGATATGAGTAGTAGAGAGATTATGGGGAAGAGGGTAGGATTTGATAGGTGAATGGTGTTTGGGGAGGAGTGTTATGGAAGGGTGTGAAGAAGGGAGAGAGTGAGTTGGGGTAGGTAGGGATCTTGTGGGGTCCACAAATCCTAAGGTGTCAAGGATTTTACATCCCTGCACCTTTTTGGCATTTAAACGCCCACTGTGTGCCATTTCTGGCATTAAACGCCAGGCTGTTGCCCATTTCTGGCATTAAACGCCAGTCTGGCTGTCATTTTTGGCGATTAACGCAAAAAATGCTGACAGACTGTGTGCTAAACGCCCATTCTGCTACCCTTACTGGCTTTTAACACCAGCCAGACACCAGACACCTTTTTCTGGCATTAAACGCCAGTCTGTGTGCCATTTCTGGCGTTTAACGCCCAGAATGCTGCCAGACTGGGCATTAAACACCCATTTTGCTATCTTTACTGACGTTTAAATGCCAGTAACCTCGTCCCCCAGGGTGTGTTGTTTTTTATGCTATTTTTTATTCCTGCTTTATTTCTGCAGCTATTTTTGTGACTTCACATGATCATCAACCTAAAGAAAACATAACAATGAAAAATAAAATGAAAAAGTAATTAATATAGATAAAATTGGGTAGCATCCCAATAAGCGATTCTTTAATGTCAATAGCTTGACAGGATGCTCTTACAGAGCTTTACAAATACTCAGAGCATGATTGTGGCCTCCCAACACCAAACTTAGAGCTTGAATGTGGGGGCTCTGCTTGACTCTGCATTTAAAGAAGCTTTTCAAGCTTCTTCTCCATGTTTACATAAGAAGATCTTTGAGTCTTAAATACTAGGTAGTCCTCATTCAATTGAAGGACTAACTCTTCTCTGTCCACATCAATCACAACCCTTGCTATGGGTAGGAAGGGTCTTCCAAGGATGATGGATTCATCCTTATCCTTCCCAGTGTCTAGGATTATGAAGTCAGCAGGGACATAAAGGCCTTCAACCTTCACTAACACATCCTCTACAAATCCATAAGCCTGTTTAATTGATTTGTCTGTCATTTCTAGTGAGATTCTTGTAGCTTGTACCTCAAAGATCCCTAGTTTCTCCATTACAGAGAGCGTCATGAGGTTGATACCTAACCCCAGTTCACACAGAGCCTTTTCAAAGGTCATGGTGCCTTTGGTGCAAGGTATTAAGAACTTTCTAGGATCCAGTTTCTTTTGAGGTAATGCCTGTTGAATCCAGGTATTCAGTTCATTGATGAGCAATAAAGGTTCATCCTCCCAAGTCTCATTACCAAATAACTTGGCTTTCAACTTCATAATTGCTCCTAGATACTGAGCAACTTGCTCTTCAACAGTATCTTCGTCCTCTTCAGAGGAAGAATACTCATCAGAGCTCATGAATGACAATAGTAAGTTTAGTGGAATCTCTATGGTCTCTGTATGAGCCTCAGATTTGTTTGGTTCCTCAATAGGGAACTCCTTATTGGTTAGTGGACATCCCTTGAGGTCTTCCTCACTGGGAATCACTACCTTTTCACTCTCTCCAGGTTCGGCCATTTTGGTTATAGTTATGGCCTTGCACTCTCTTTTAGGATTCTCTTTTGTATTGCTTGGGAGAGTACTAGGAGGAGTTTCAGTAACTCTTTTACTCAGCTGACCCACTTGTGCCTCCAAATTTCTGATGGAGGACTTTGTTTCATTCATGAAACTGAGAGTGGTCATAGATAGATCAGAGTCTATGTTTGCTAAGCCAGAGAGGCTCTGCTCAGAATTCCCTGTCTGTTGCTGAGAAGATGATGGAAAAGGCTTGCTATTGCCAAACTTATTTCTCCCACCATTATTGTTGTTGAAGCCTTGTTGAGGCTTCTGTTGATCCTTCCATGAGAAATTTGGATGATTCCTCCATGAAATATTATAGGTGTTTCCATGGGATTCTCCCATGTAATTCACCTCTTCCATTGCAGGATTCTCAGGGTCATAAGCTTCTTCTTCTGAGGAGGCTTCTTTAGCACTGCCAGATGCAGCTTGCAATCCAGTCAGATTCTAAGAAATAATATTGACTTTCTGAGTCAATATTTTGTTCTGAGTCAATATGGCATTCAGAGTATCAATCTCAAGAACTCATTTCTTCTGATTCATCCCATTATTCACAGAATTTCTTTCAGAAGTGTACATGAACTGGTTATTTGTAACCATCTCAATGAGTTCCTGGGCTTCTGCAGGGATTTTCAGATGAAGAGATCCACTAGCAGAATGGTCCAATGACATCTTGGACAATTCAAACAGACCATCATAGAATATACATATGATGCTCCATTCGGGAAGCATGTCAGAAGGACACCTTTTCATGGAGGGATTCACCTTCCTTCTGATTGAAGGCTTGGACGTCCAACTAAGCTTGCTCAGCTTTTGAGGTGGAAAGAATTTGGTCAAGAAAGCGTTGACCAACTTGTCCCAAGAGTTCAGCCTTTCTCTAGGTTGTGAGTCCAACCATATTCTAGCTCTGTCTCTTTCAGCAAAGGGGAAAATCATAAGTCTGTAGACCTCGGGATCAACCCCATTGGTCTTAATAGTATTACAGATCTGCAAGAATTCAGCTAAGAACGGATGAAGATCTTCTGATGGAAGTCCATAAAACTTGCAATTCTACTGCATTAGAGAAACTAATTGAGGCTTAAGCTCAAAGTTGTTTGCTCCAATGGCAGGAATTGAGATGCTTCTTCCATAGAAGTTGGAAGTTGGTGCAGCATAGTCACCAAGCATCTTCCTTGCATCTCTGGCATTGTTGTTGGGTTCGGTTGCCATGCCTACTTCTTTTTCGAAATCTTCTGTAAGGTCATCTCTAGAGTGTTGTGCTTTAGCTTCTCTTAGCTTCTTCTTTAGAGTCCTTTCAGGTTCAGGATTAGCTTCAACAAGAATGTTTTTATCCCAGTTTTTGCTCATATGAAAAAGAAGAGAACAAAGGGAGTAGTGGAATCATCTTTGTCACAGTATAGAGATTCTTTGAGGTGTTAGAAGAAAAGAAGAATAGAGGAATGAAGTAGAGAGAGAATAAGAAGAATTCGAACACAGAGGGAGAGAGAGGATTCGAATTATGAGTAGAAGAGAAGTGTTAGCAAATAAATAGAAAGAGATGAGAGAGAGAGTATTCGAAAATTAAAATTAAAACAATTATTTAATTAAAAAGATTTTTGAAAAAGTGGTTAGTGATTTTCGAAAATTGGAAGTGGAAAAGTGGTTAGCTGGTTTTGAAAAAGATAAGAAATAGTTATTAGTTGAAAAAGATTTGAAAATAATTTTGAAAAGATAAGAAGTTAGAAAAAGATTTTGAAATCAAAATTTTAAAAAGAATATATGATTGAAAAATATTTGATTGAAAAACATATAATTTGAAAAGATATGATTGAAAAAGAAATTAAAAAGATTTGATTTTTAAAATTGATGATTTGACTAACAAGAAACTAACAGATATGATTCTAGAATTTAAAGATTGATCCATTCTTAACAAGAAAGTAATAAACTTGAAATTTTTTAATCAAAACATTAATTGTTAGCAAGGATTTTTTTTGAAAATATAACATAACATTAAAAAAAAAAAGATTTTTGAAAAATTAGTTTGAAAATTTTCAAGAAAAAAAATGAAAGATGAATGTTTAAAATATGTTTGATGCAAAAAGTTATGAATTAAAACATGAAATTTTGAAAGAATTTGAATTAGAAAAGAAGTTACCTCCATAGTGTCATCCTGGCGTTAAACGCAAGGAATGCTATCTATTTTGGCGTTTAACGCCATTTGGCTGCCTCTTTGGGCGTTTAACGCCTAGCCAGATACTCTGGCTGGCGTTAAATGACTGGAATCATTCTTTACTGGGCGTTTTTCTAAACACCTAGAATGCTGTCATTTCTGGCGTTAAACGCCCAGAATGATAGCCATTCTGGCGTTTAACGCCCAAAGTGCATCTGTACTAGCATTTTATTGCCAGTGAGCTCTTTTTCTCTGTGATTCTTCTACTTTATGTTCTTAATCTTCATTTCTCTGTATTATTTACTTGAATATATATATATATTTTTTACATTTTTGAATTTTTAATGAGGAGAGAGAAAAACACTAAATGACTCAAAACATAAGAATTTAAGATCAAACCAATAATGCATGAAGAACACTTTGAATGTCAAGATGAACACCAAGAACACTTTGAAGATCATGATGAACATCAAGAACATATTTTTGAAAATTTTTGAGAAAAGGACAATATGCAAGACACCAAACTTAGAAATTTTGAATGTTTAGACATTATGAATTCGAAAATGCATATGAAAAACAACATAAAACACAAAACAAGAAAATCATGAGATTGAACAAAGGAAATCATCATGAACAACTTGAAGATCATAGAAGAACACAATGCATTTTTTTTTGGTTTTATGATTTTATTAAAATTTTTTGTATTTTTCGAAAATAAAAATAAAAAGCTTAAACATAAAATAAAATTACCGAATCTAAGCAACAAGATGAACCGTCAGTTGTCCAAAGTCGAACAATCCCTGGCAATGGCGCCAAAAACTTGGTACACGAAATTGTGATCACACTTTTCACAACTCCGCACTACTAAACAGCACGTACACTGGGTCGTCCAAGTAATACCTTACGTGAGTAAGGGTTGATCCCACGGAGATTGACGGCTTGAAGCAAGGTATGGTCATCTTGTAAATCTCAGTCAGGCGAATTCAAATGGTATTGAGGATTTGATAATTAAAAGATAAATAAAACGGAAAATAACATAGAGATACTTTTGTAATTCATTGGTGGAAATTTCAGATAAGCGTTTGGAGATGCTTTGTTGCTTCTGAACCTCTGCTTTCCTATTGTCTTCATCCAATCATGCTTCCTCTCTTCCATGGCAAGCTGTATGATCCTCTCAGTGAAAATGGTCCGGTTACGGTTTCTGAATGGCTAATAAACTGTCAGATTTGTCATCTCGGATGAAAAATACCAGGCACAGCTACCGCATGGCTAATCATCTGTCGGTTCTCACTTGTGTCGGAATAGGATCCCTTGATCCTTTTGCGCACTGTCATTGCACCCAACAGTCGCCAGTTTGAAGCTCGTCACAGTCATCCTGTCCAAGACCCTACTCGAAATACCACAGACAAGGTTTAGACTTTCGGGATCTCAGGAATGCTGCCAATTGTTTCTGGCCTATACCACGAAGATTCTAATCTCAGATTCGGATGCTTTATTGTCAGGAGAGACGATGCGAATCACGGATCAGAGTCCCAAGAGAATATACTCCGGTTGTTATCCAATGAATACGTTGAACATCATGTAGACCGCTTGTGGTTGTCAGGCACGTGGATCTTGGCTAAGCGAGTAATGAAGATAGTGGGTGATTGTCACGGGTCACCACCTTCATTCTGACTTAACTGAATTAAGTACGAGAGTATATCATGGAGAAGAAGTAGGTGTGAATTAAAAGAGAAACAATAATACTTGCATTAGTTCATGAAGAACAATAGAGCTCCTCACCTTAATCTATGAGGTGTAGAAACTCCACCGTAGAAAATACATAAGAGAAGAAGGTCTAGGCATGGTCGAATGGCCAGCCTCCCAAATGTGCAAAATGATCTCAAGTGATCAAAAAGCTATTCCAAAAGACCCCAGATACAATAGTTAAAAGTGCTATTTATACTAGACTAGTAACCTAGGTTTACAGAAAATGAGTAGATAGTGCAGAAATCCACTTCCGGGGACCACTTGGTGTGTGTTTAGGCTGAGCATTGAAGCTTTCACATGCATTGGCCATCCATGGAGTTAAACGCCATCTTGGATGCCAGTTTGGGCGTTTAACTCTAGTTCTGGTACCAGTTTCAGCGTTTTACGCTAGAAAAGGGTATCTAATGGGCATTTGGACGCCAGTTTGGGCCATCAAATCTCGGCAAAGTATGGACTATTATACATTTCTAGAAAACCCAAGATGTCTACTTTCCAACGCAATTGAGATCACACTAATTGGGTTTCCGTAGCTCCATAAAATCTATTTCGAGTGCATGAGGTCAGAATCCAATAGCATCTGCAGTCCTTTCTCAGCCTCTGAATCAGATTTTTGCTCAGGTCCCTCAATGTCGGCCAGAACATACTTGAAATCACAAAAAAACACACAAACTCATAGTAAAGTCCATAAATGTGATTTTTTCAAAAAAAACTAATAAGAATATACTAAAAAGTAACTAAAACATACTAAAAACTACCTAAAAATAATGCCAAAAAGCGTATAAATTATCTGCTCATCAATATCCAAGTGACATCCGTCCCCTCTAAATAAAGTACAGGAAAAGGCAGAGAAATACATCAACATGGAAGAGAATTCTCGGCTAAGAGAACCCCCCTCCAAGTCCAACTTGCCATATTCAGCTCGGAGCAGAGACCGAAAACCCAGACTCGGAGAAACCCCAAAAGTACCACAACTACACTCCCCTTAGGGTCTCCCTAGTAGACATCTACAGAGAAATATGCCATACAGAGAAAATTCCATCACCCCGCCCAATCAAACACAAAAAAGGCAGAAGTCAGACCATGTACTGTGAATACCACAAACTCTATGGACACTCCACCAATGAATGCTACGACCTAAAGAACGTTATAGAAAAACTGGCCAGAGATGGCCGACTCAGAAGGTACCTAGTAGATAGGTCAGACGACCCGAGGAAGCAAAGAAGGGAAGAAGAGGAGGGACAACCACAATGCCCTGCTCACACCTCAGAACGTCACATCCATATGATCAACGGAGGATTTGCAGGGGGCAGAGTGACAAAATCCTTATGAAAGAGACACCTTAAGGAGGTGTATCAGGTCGGGGAAAGTAGCCGGTCAACCGACCTGGCCACCATCTATTTTACATAGGAGGATGCGCAAGGCCTGTTGCTCGTACGTGATGATCCTGTAGTGATAACCATAATCCTGGCCAATGCAAACATCCATAGCACCTTGATAGATCAAGGAAGCTCAGCCGACATCCTGTTAAAGTCCGCCTTTGACAAGTGTTTTAAGAAAATTGTCGATAAAGAATTTCTCAATGAAATCTCGTTGCAAGTATAGTGCTAAACCAACAAACAATCCTCAATCAAAATTTAATTTGTTTTTCACAAGTACAAACACCAATAAATAGAACCGAAGTATTTAAACCTCAGGTTGTCTCTCAAAGAATTGCAGGGAAGTATTTATGTTATTGTTTATGGGTTGTATATTTTGGGGTTTTGAATAAAGGACAAGAAATGTAAATGACAAGAAAGTAAATGAAACTCAAATGATAAAAAGGTCTTGGCAAGGGTTGATGGTTAAGGATCTTTATCCTTGTAACTAACCACAACATGATAATTGCAAAGATCAATCCCATTAAGTCATCCTCTAACAAGTGAAGGAAGGGAAAATGAGCTTTATCAATCCCAATCCATAAGTCCTAGCCGCTCACTAACTGACTTAGTGAAAGCTAGTGTTAATGGACACCAATTATCAATCACTCGGACATTAGCAACTCAAGTTCACCTAAGTTACCATCCCAAGCCAAGAACACAAAATCTACTCTAAAATCCAACCAAGCATTTTATCAAACACTTGGAAGGCATAAAAGGAAAGTGATGACTTACATCATCTACCCATTTTCTTGCATAAAAAGGACCATAAAAGAGGCATAATCTCATTTGATCATTGTAATTCATGCCTTAATTGATGAATATCATAGTACATTGCTTTGAAATGAGTTTGTGCTGAATTTCAGGTGGAGAAGACATGAAAAATGGGAAAGAAAACAACAAAACAAGTGGGGCGTGTGAAGCAAGCATACCACTTGGAACAAACGCCACAAAAATGTATTGGCGTGGCACGCTGGTACAACATTCCAGAGAGCAAAAATGAAGACCATCAAAGGGGCGTGGCATGCCAGGAGCAGGGCGTGGCACGTCAATTCATTACTAGATGAACCATTA
The DNA here is from genome assembly GCF_014773155.1 of Arachis stenosperma. Taxonomy (NCBI): domain Eukaryota; kingdom Viridiplantae; phylum Streptophyta; class Magnoliopsida; order Fabales; family Fabaceae; genus Arachis; species Arachis stenosperma. Next base: position 77,016,383 of record NC_080380.1, on the reverse strand, counting down.
CTATGGCGTGCCACTTTGTGTCGAAGGCGTGGCAGGCTAGCCCCAGAGTTCACTTGGGCGTGCCACTTGAGGACCAAGGCATGGCACGCCAAGCCTATGAGACCCACAATTGAATGGGCGTGCCACTTGAGTAACAAGGCGTGGCACGCCAGTGAACAAGGAGACAATGCAAAAGATGGGCGTGCCATTTGGTATCGAAGGCATGGCACGCCAGCTCAAGAAGTCCCACTAAGGCGTGCCACTTAAGTGATGTGGCGTGGCACGCCAACACCTAAAGAGGCCAAATAAAGCTGGGCGTGCCACTTTGTATCAAAGGCGTGGCATGCCAGCTAAATCATCTCACTTTGGCGTGCCACTTGAACATCCAGGCGTGGCACGCCAACCTTTGGGACCATGGCAAATGAAGGGCGTGACACGCCAGTCTCATGGCTTGGCACGTGGTGCACGAAATTGTGATCATCAATGGTGCCATCAACATGGTACGCTCAATTGCAATCTCAACTCTTTATCACAACTTCGCACAACTAACCAGCAAGTGCACTGGGTCGTCCAAGTAATAAACCTTATGCGAGTAAGGGTCGATCCCACGGAGATTGTTGGTATGAAGCAAGCTATGGTCACCTTGTAAATCTCAGTCAGGCAGATTCAAATGATTGTGGATGATATATGAATAAAACATAAAGATAGAGATACTTATGTATTTCATTGGTGAGAATTTCAGATAAGCGAATGGAGATGCTTTGTCCCTTCCGTCTCTCTGCTTTCCTACTGTCTTCATCCAATCCTTCTTACTCCTTTCCATGGCAAGCTGTATGTTGGGCATCACAGTTGTCAGTGGCTACAGTCCCGTCCTCTCAGTGAAAATGTTCAACGCACCCTGTCATGGAACGGCTAATCATCTGTCGGTTCTCAATCAGTTTGGAATAGAATCCATTGATTCTTTTGCGTCTGTCACTAACGCCCAGCCTTCAGGAGTTTGAAGCTCGTCATAGTCATTCAATCATTGAATCCTACTCAAAATACCACAGACAAGGTTTAGACCTTCCGGATTCTCTTGAATGCCGCCATCAATTCTAGCTTATACGACGAACATTCCGATTAAGGGATCCAAGAGATATACATTCAAGCCTTGTTTGCTTGTAGAACGGGAGTGGTTGTCAGGCACGCGTTCATAAGTGAGAATGATGATGAGCATCACATAATCATCACATTCATCAAGTTCTTGAGTGCGAATGAATATCTTGGAATAAGAACAAGCTGAATTGAATAGAAGAATAATAGTAATTGCATTAATACTCGAGGTACAGCAGAGCTCCACACCTTAATCTATGGTGTGTAGAAACTCCACCGTTGAAAATACATAAGAACAAAAGTGATCATTGGCTTCGGCCCCAAATAGGGAACCAGAAGAACAAAGATCTGATCTAAGAACTAGATGTCCAAAGATGAAAATACCATAGTAAAAGGTCCTATTTGTAGAGAACTAGTAGCCTAGGATTTACAGAAATGAGTAACTGACATAAAAATCCACTTCCGGGCCCACTTGGTGTGTGCTTGGGCTGAGCATTGAAGCATTTTCGTGTAGAGACTTTTCTTGGAGTTAAACGCCAGCTTTTGTGCCAGTTTGGGCGTTTAACTCCCATTCTTGTGCCAGTTCCGGCGTTTAACGCCGGGCAGTTTAGAGCTGATTTGGAACGCCGGTTTGGGCCATCAAATCTTGGGCAAAGTATGGACTATTATACATTTCTGGAAAGCCCAGGATGTCTACTTTCCAACGCCGTTGAGATCGCGTCAATTGGGGTTCTGTATCTCCAGAAAATCCACTTCGAGTGCAGGGAGGTCAGAATCCAACAGCATCTGCAGTCCTTTTCAGTCTCTGAATCAGATTTTTGCTCAAGTCCCTCAATTTCAGCCAGAAAATACCTGAAATCACAGAAAAACACACAAACTCATAGTAAAGTCCAGAAAAGTGAATTTTAACTAAAAACTAATAAAAATATACTAAAAACTAACTAAAACATACTAAAAACATACTAAAAACAATGCCAAAAAGCGTATAAATTATCCGCTCATCACAACACCAAACTTAAATTGTTGCTTGTCCTCAAGCAACTGAAAATCAAATAAGATAAAAAGAAGAGAATATGCAATGAATTCCAAAAACATCTATGAAGATCAGTATTAATTAGATGAGCGGGGCTTTTAGCTTTTTGCCTCTGAATAGTTTTGGCATCTCACTCTATCCTTTGAAATTCAGAATGATTGGCTTCTATAGGAACTCAGAATCCAGATAGTGTCATTGATTCTCCTAGTTAAGTATGATGATTCTTGAACACAGCTACTTTATGAGTCTTGGCCGTGGCCCAAAGCACTCTGTCTTCCAATATTACCACCGGATACATACATGCCACAGACACATAATTGGGTGAACCTTTTCAGATTGTGACTCAGCTTTGCTAGAGTCCCCAATTAGAGGTGTCCAGGGTTCTTAAGCACACTCTTTTTGCCTTGGATCACAACTTTCTTTTTCTTTCTTCTTTTTTTTTTTCGTTTTTCTCCCTTTTTTTTCTTTTTTTTTTGTATTCACTGCTTTTTCTTGCTTCAAGAATCATTTTTATGATTTTTCAGATCCTCAGTAACATGTCTCCTTTTTCATCATTCTTTCAAGAGCCAACATTCATGAACCACAAATTCAAAAGACATATGCACTGTTTAAGCATACATTCAGAAAACAAAAGTATTGCCACCACATCAAAATAATTAATCTGTTATAAAATTCAAAATTCATGCAATTCTTCTCTTTTTCAATTAAGAACATTTTTCATTTAAGAAAGGTGATGGATTCATAGGACATTCATAACTTTAAGGCATAGACACTAAGACACTAATGATCATAAGACACAAACATAGATAAACATAGGCATAAATTTTCGAAAAACAGGAAAATGAAGAACAAGGAAATTAAAGAACGGGTCCACCTTAGTGATGGCGGCTTGTTCTTCCTCTTGAAGATCTTATGGAGTGCTTGAGCTCCTCAATGTCTCTTCCTTGCCTTTGTTGCTCCTCTCTCATGATTCTTTGATCTTCTCTAATTTCATGGAGGAGAATGGAATGTTCTTGGTGCTCCACCCTTAGTTGTCCCATGTTGGAACTCAATTCTCCTAGGGAGGTATTGATTTGCTCCCAATAGTTTTGTGAAGGAAAGTGCATCCCTTGAGGCATCTCAGAGATTTCATGATGAGTGGGATCTCTTGTTTGCTCCATCCTTTTCTTAGTGATGGGCTTGTTCTCATCAATGGGGATGTCTCCCTCTATGTCAATTCCAACTGAATAACAGAGGTGACAAATGAGATGAGGAAAGGCTAACCTTGCCAAGGTAGAGGACTTGTCCGCCACCTTATAAAGTTCTTGGGCTATAACCTCATGAACTTCTACTTCTTCTCCAATCATGATGCTATGGATCATAATGGCCCGGTCTAGAGTAACTTCAGACCGGTTGCTAGTGGGAATGATTGAGCGTTGGATAAACTCCAACCATCCCCTAGCTACGGGCTTGAGGTCATGCCTTTTCAATTGAATCGGCTTCCCTCTTGAATCTCTCTTCCATTGGGCGCCCTCTTCACAAATGACTGTGAGGACTTGGTCCAACCTTTGATCAAAGTTGACCCTTCTAGTGTAAGGGTGTTCATCTCCTTGCATCATGGGCAAGTTGAATGCCCACCTTACATTTTCCGGACTAAAATCTAAGTATTTCCCCCGAACCATTGTAAGCCAATTCTTTGGGTCCGGGTTCACACTTTGATCATGGTTCTTGGTGATCCATGCATTGGCATAGAACTCTTGAACCATTAAGATTCCGACTTGTTTAATGGGGTTGGTAAGAACTTCCCAACCTCTTCTTCGGATCTCATGTCGAATCTCCGGATATTCACTCTTTTTGAGTTTGAAAGGGACCTCGGGGATCACCTTCTTCAAGGCCACAACTTCATAGAAGTGGTCTTGATGCACCCTTGAGATGAATCTCTCCATCTCCCATGACTCGGAGGTGAAAGCTTTTGCCTTCCCTTTCCTCTTTCTAGAGGTTTCTCCGGCCTTGGATGCCATAAATGGTTATGGAAAAACAAAAAGCAATGATTTTACCACACCAAACTTAGAAGGTTTGCTCGTCCTCGAGCAAAAGAAGAAAGAAGAGAGTAGAAGAAGAAGAAATAGAGGAGATGGAGATGGCTTTGGGGTTCGGCCAAAGGGGGAGAAGTAGTGTTTAGGGTGTGTGAAAATGAGGGAGTGAAGATGGGTTTATATAGGAGTGGAGAGAGGGGTAGGGTTCGGTTATGGGAGTGTGGGTTTGTGAGGGAAAGTGGTTTAAATTTGAATGGTGAGGTAGGTGGGGTTTTATGAAGGATGGATGTGAATGGTGAAGAGAAAGATGGGATTTGATAGGTGAAGGGTTTTTTGGGAAGAGGTGTTGAGGTGATTGGTGAATGGGTGAAGAAGAAGAGAGAGGGTGGTGGGGTAGGTGGGGATCCTGTGGGGTCCACAGATCCTGAGGTGTCAAGGAAAAGTCATCCCTGCACCAAGTGGCGAGCAAAAATGCTCTCTATGCCAATTCTGGAGTTAAACGCCGGGCTAGTGCCCCTTTTTGGCGTTTAACGCCAACTTCTTGCCCTTTCCTGGCGTTTAACGCCAGTCTGGTGCCCCTTTCTGGCGTTAAACGCCCAAAATGGTGCCAGACTAGGCGTTAAACGCCCATTTGCTGCCCTTACTGGCGTTTAAACGCCAGCAGGTTCTTCCTCCATGGTGTGCTATTTTTCTTTCTGTTTTTCATTCTGTTTTTGCTTTTTCAATTGATTTTGTGACTTCCCATGATCATCAACCTACAGAAAACATAAAATGACAAAGGAAAATAGATAAAATATAACATTGGGTTGCTTCCCAACAAGTGCTTCTTTAATGTCAGTAGCTTGACAGAGGGCTCTCATGGAGCCTCACAGATAGTCAGAGCAATGTTGGAACCTCCCAACACCAAACTTAGAGTTTGAATGTGGGGGTTCAACACCAAACTTAGAATTTGGTTGTGGCCTCCCAACACCAAACTTAGAGTTTGACTGTGGGGGCTCTGTTTGACTCTGTTTTGAGAGAAGCCATTCATGCTTCCTCTCCATGGTGACAGAGGGATATCCTTGAGCCTTAAACACAAAGGATTCTTCATTCACTTGAATGATCAATTCTTCTCTATCCATATCAATCACAGCCTTTGCTGTGGCTAGGAAGGGTCTGCCAAGGATGATGGATTCATCCATGCACTTCCCAGTCTCTAGGACTATGAAATCAGCAGGGATATAATGGTCTTCAATCTTTACCAGAACATCCTCTACAAGTCCATAAGCTTGTTTTCTTGAATTGTCTGCCATCTCTAGTGAGATTCTTACAGCTTGCACCTCAAAGATCCCTAGTTTCTCCATTACAGAGAGAGGCATGAGGTTTACACTTGACCCTAGGTCACACAGAGCTTTCTTAAAGGTCATGGTGCCTATGGTACAAGGTATTGAAAACTTCCCAAGATCCTGTCTCTTTTGAGGTAATTTCTGCCTAGACAAGTCATCCAGTTCTTTTGTTGAGCAAAGGAGGTTCGTTCTCCCAAGTCTCATTACCAAATAACTTGTCATTTAGCTTCATGATTGCTCCAAGGTATTTAGCAACTTGCTCTTCAGTGACATATTCGTCCTCTTCAGAGGAAGAATACTCATCAGAGCTCATGAATGGCAGAAGTAAATCCAATGGAATCTCTATGGTCTCAGTCTGAGCCTCAGATTCCCATGGTTCCTCCTTGGGGAACTAATTGGAGGCCAGTGGACGTCCATTGAGGTCTTCCTCAGTGGCGTTCACTGCCTCTCCCTCCTCTCCAAATTCGGCCATGTTGATGGCCTTGCACTCTCCTTTAGGATTTTCTTCTGTATTGCTTGGGAGAGTACTAGGAGGGAGTTCAGTAATTTTCTTGCTCAGCTGACCCACTTGTGCCTCCAAGTTTCTAATGGAAGACCTTGTTTCAGTCATGAAACTTTGAGTGGTTTTGATTAGATTAGAGACAATGGTTGCTAAGTCAGAGTGGCTCTGCTTAGAATTCTCTGTCTGTTGCTGAGAAGATGATGGAAAAGGCTTGCCATTGCTAAACCTGTTTCTTCCACCATTATTATTGTTGAAACCTTGTTGAGGTCTCTGTTGATCCTTCCATGAGAGATTTGGATGATTTCTCTATGAAGAATTATAGGTGTTTCCATAGGGTTCTCCCATGTAATTCACCTCTTCCATTGAAGGGTTCTCAGGATCATAAGTGGTGGACGAAATTGTGATCATCATTATATGTTTCTTGGATTTTGAATGAATATACTCTTAGGGCACTGTTTATTTTCTTCACAACTCCGTTCAACTAACCAGCAAGTGTACTGGGTCGTCCAAGTAATAACCTTACGTGAGTAAGGGTCGAATCCACAGAGATTGTTGGTATGAAGCAAGCTATGGTCACCTTGTAGATCTCAGTCAGGCGAAATTAAACATGATATTTTATTAGATTCAAATAATAAATAAAAAGGAATAATAAAAGGGATAGAATACTTATGTAGATTCATTGGTAGGAATTTCAGATAAGCGGAATGGAGATGCTGTAGAGCTCACGGACGCCTGCTTTCCTATTCCTTCTACTCAATCCTTCTTACTCCTTTCCATGGCAAGCTTTGTATAGGGGTTCACCATCAACTGTGGCTACTTTCATCCTCACGGGGAAATATCCTATGCGGCTGTCACTCGCACAGCTAACCAGTCTGGAGGCATCACCCATGGTTGATAGCTACATCCATCCTCGCAGTGAAAGCTAATGCTCACGCACTCTGTCACAGTACGGCCAATCACCGGTTGGTTCCCTCCCCTACTGGAATAGAATCCATTGATTCTTTTGCGTTGTCACTACGCCCAGCAGGTTACAAGTTTGAAGCACGTCACAGTCATTTATTACCGGAATCCTACTCGGACACCACAGACAAGGTAGACTTTCCGGATTCCCAGGATCCTACTCGGAACACCACAGACAAGGTTGGACTTTCCGGATCCTCATAAATGCCGCCATCCATCTAGCTTATACCACGAAGATTCTGTTAGGGAATCTAAGAGATACACATTCAAGCTTCTTTGCATGTAGAACGGAAGTGGTTGTCAATCACGCGCGCTCATAAGTGAGAATAATAATGAGGGTTATCTAACTCATCACATTCATCATGTTCTTGGGTACGAATGAATATCTTGGAATAAGAATAAAAGAGGAATTGAATAAAAGAAAGTAGAACTTCATTAATCTTTGAGGTACAGCAAAGCTCCACACCCTTAATCTATGGTGTGCAGAAACTCCACCGTTGAAAATACATAAGCAAAGGATTCAGACATGGCCGAATGGCCAGCCCCCTAAACGTGATCAATGATCTCCTAAGATGAAGAATAAAACAAAACTCAGATCAAAGATGAGACCAAAGATGAGACCAAAGATGTCTAATACAATAGATAAATGTCCTATATATACTAGACTAGCTACTAGGGTTTACATGAGTAAGTAATTGATGCATAAATCCACTTCCGGGGCCCACTTGGTGTGTGCTTGGGCTGAGCTTGATCAATCCACGAGCTGAGGCATTTCTTGGCGTTGAACTTTGAGTTATGACGTGTTTTGGGCGTTCAACTCCGGATCATGACGTTTTTCTGGCGTTTAACTCCAGACAGCAGCATGAACTTGGCGTTTAACGCCAAGTTACGTCGTCAATCTTCGAATAAAGCATGTACTATTATATATTTCTGGAAAGCCCTGGATGTCTACTTTCCAACGCCGTTGAGAGCGCGCCATTTGGAGTTCTGTAGCTCCAGAAAATCCATTTCGAGTGCAGGGAGGTCAGAATCCAACAGCATCAGTAGTCCTTTTGTCAGCCTTTTTCAGAGTTTTGCTCAAATCCCTCAATTTCAGTCAGAATTTTCCTGAAATCACAGAAAAACACACAAACTCATAGTAAAGTCCAGAAATGTGAATTTAACATAAAAACTAAGGAAAACATCCCTAAAAGTAGCTTAAACTTACTAAAAACTATATAAAAACAATGCCAAAAAGCGTATAAATTATCCGCTCATCACAACACCAAACTTAAATTGTTGCTTGTCCCCAAGCAACTGAAAATCAAATAGGATAAAAAGAAGAGAATATACTATAAAGTCCAAAATATCAATGAATATTAATTTAATTAAATGAGCGGGACTTGTAGCTTTTTGCTTCTGAACAGTTTTGGCATCTCACTTTTTCCTTTGTAGTTTATGAATGATTGGCTTCTCTAGGAACTTAGAATTTCGGATAGTGTTATTGACTTTCCTAGTTAAGCATGTTGATTCTTGAACACAGCTACTTATGAGTCTTGGCCGTGGCCCTAAGCACTTTGTTTTCCAGTATTACCACCGGATACATAAATGCCACAGACACATAACTGGGTGAACCTTTTCAGATTGTGACTCAGCTTTGCTAGAGTCCCCAGTTAGTGGTGTCCAGAGCTCTTAAGCACACTCTTTTGCTTTGGATCACGACTTTAACCACTCAGTCTCAAGCTTTTCACTTGGACCTTCATGACACAAGCACATGGTTAGGGACAGCTTGATTTAGCCGCTTAGGCCTGGATTTTATTTCCTTGGGCCCTCCTATCCATTGATGCTCAAAGCCTTGGATCCTTTTTACCCTTGCCTTTTGGTTTTAAGGGCTATTGGCTTTTTCTACTGCTCCTTCTTTTTCTATATACTCTATTTAGCTCCATTTTTTTTTGAATGCTTCTTCTTTTTCACTGCTTTTTCTTGCTTCAAGAATCAATTTCATGATTTTTCAGATCCTCAATAACATTTCTCTTTGTTCATCATTCTTTCAAGAGCCAACAATTTTAACACTCATAAACAACAAGATCAAAAGACATATGCACTGTTCATTCATTCATTCAGAAAACAAAAGCATTGTCACCACATCAATATGATTAAACTAAATTCACTAATAATTTCGAAAATTATGTACTTCTTGTTCTTTTGAATTAAAACATTTTTTCTTTTAAGAGAGGTGAAGGATTAATGGATTTTATTCATAGCTTTAAGGCATGGTTACATACTAATGATCATGAAATAAAGACACAAAACATAGATAAACACAATATTAAAAACCGAAAACAGAAAGAAATAAAGAACAAGGAATGAATCCACCTGAGTGAAGGTGGCACCTTCTTGAAGGTCCAATGGTGCTCTTTGAGCTTTTTTTATGTCTCTTCCTTGCTTCTGTTGAATGATCCATAATAATTTTAGTGTTTCCACCCTTAGTTGCTTCCAATGTTTGTGTGGAGGATAACTTATCCCCTGAGGTATCTCAGGGATCTCTTGATTTGCAACCACATGTTCTAACCAACTGAGCTATTCCAGCTTACATGAGTTATTCCATCTCCCAAGACTCAGAGGTGGAAGCTTTTTGTCTTCCCTTTGAGGTTTCTCTGGCTTTAGGTGCCATTAATGGTAATGGAAAAGCAAAAAAGCTATGCTTTTACCACACCAAACTTAAAATATTGCTCGCCCTCGAGCAAGAAAAGAAAGAAGAGAAGAAGAAGAAGAAGATGGAGGTGAGTGAGGGGAGATGGACTCGGCTATATGGGTGGGATTGGGTGGGAAGGAGAAGTTTGAATTTTGAAGGTGAGTGGGGTTTATGGGAAAGGGTGAGTGGTGAATGAAAAATAGAAGGGATGACCATGAATGGAGAGAGAGAGGGCGAGGTAGGTGGGGATCCTGTGAGGTCCACAGATCCTGAGGTGAGGATCCTGTGGGGTCCACAGATCCTAAGGTGAAAACAAATACCATTCCTTCACCATATAGGCATGTAACATGCCTTCATGCATCATCCTGGCGTTTAAACGCCCATTTGTGCATGTTCTGGGCGTTAAACGCCCATGTGATGCTTGTTTCTGGCGTTGAACGCCAGTTTCAAGCTTGTTTCTGGCGTTCAGCGCCAGATTGTCCTCTGTGTGCGCATCCTGGCGTTAAACGCCAGGATGTAGCTTGTTTTTGGCGTTCAGCGCCAGAATGGTGCTCTGTTCTGGCGTTGAACGCCGGCCAGATGCACCTTCTGGGCGTTGAACGCCAGCCCGTGCGTCCTCCAGGGTGAAAAATTTTTTCTTCTGTTTTTGACTCTGTTTTTAATTTTTTTGATTTTTTCGTGACTCCTCATGATCATGTACCTAATTAAGCACAAAAATAACAAAGAAACAAAATAAAATTAAATTAAATAAATAAAATTGGGTTGCCTCCCAACAAGCGCTTCTTTAATGTCAATAGCTTGACAGTGGCTCTCATGGAGCCACATGATGATCAGGTCAATTTAGTGTGTAGTTGTCCCAACACCAAACTTAGAGTTTGGATATGGGGTTTGAACACCAAACTTAGAGTTTGGTTGTGGCCTCACAACACCAAACTTAGAGTTTGACTGTGTGGGCTCTTCTTGACTCTGAACTGAGAGAAGCTCTTCATGCTTACTCTCTTTTGTCACAGAGGGATGGCCATGTGCCTGAAACACAAGGTAGTCCCCATTCAATTGAAGGACTAACTCACCTCTGTTGACATCTATCACAGCTCCTGCTGTGGCTAGGAAAGGTCTTCCTAGGATGATGCATTCATCATCTTCCTTCCTAGTGTCTAGGATTATAAAATCAGTAGGGATGTAAAGGCCTTCTACCTTTACTAGCACGTCCTCTACTATTCCATAAGCTTGTCTTATGGACTTATCTGCCAATTGTAATGAGAACAAGGTAGGTTGTACCTCAATGATCCCTAGCTTCTCCATTACAGAGAGTGGCATAAGATTTATCCCTGAGCCAAGATCACATAGAGCTTTTTCAAAGCTCATGGTACCAATGGTGCAAGGTATTAAGAATTTGCCAGGATCTTGTTTCTTTTGAGGTAGAGTCTTCTGAATCCAAGTATCTAGTTCACTAATGAGCAAGGGGGGTTCACTTTCCCAAGTCTCATTACCAAACAGCTTGGCATTCAGTTTCATGATAGCTCCTAAGTATTGAGCAACTTGCTCTCCAGTCACATCTTCATTCTCTTTAGAGGATGAATATTCTTCAGAGCTTATGAATGGCAGAAGGAGATTTAAAGGAATCTCTATGGTCTCTAGATGAGCCTCATATTCCTCAGGATCCTTAATAGGAAACTCCTTCTTGCTTAAGGAACGTCCCAGGAGGTCTTCCTCACTAGGATTTTTGTCCTCCTCCTCCCTTGTGCATTCGGCCATGTTGATCAAATCAATGGCTTTGCACTCTCCTTTTGGATTCTCTTCTGTATTACTTGGGAGAGTACTGGGAAGAGTGTCAATGACTTTCTTACTCAGCTGGCCTACTTGTGCCTCCAGATTTCTAATGGAGGATCTTGTTTCATTCATGAAACTAAAAGTGGCCTTTGACAGATCAGAGACTATATTGGCTAAATTAGAATTGTTTTGTTCAGAATTCTCTGTCTGTTGTTGAGAAGATGATGGATATGGCTTACTATTATTCAGCCTGTTACGTCCACCATTGTTAAAACCTTGTTGAGGTTTTTGTTGATCCTTCCAGGAGAAATTAAGATGATTTCTCCATGATGAGTTATAGGTGTTTCCATAAGGTTCACCTAAGTAATTAACCTCTGCCATGGCAGGGTTCTCAGGATCATAAGCTTCTTCAGAAGCTGCCTCTCTAGTACTATTGGATGCATGTTGCAATCCATTCAGATTTTGAGAGATCATGTTGACCTGTTGAGTCAACATTTTGTTCTGAGCCAATATGGCATTCAGAGCATCAATTTCAAGAACTCCTTTCTTCTGAGGTACCCCATTATTCACGGAATTCCTCTCAGAGGTGTACATAAACTGGTTGTTTGCAACCATGTCAATGAGTTCTTGAGCCTCTTCAGGCGTTTTCTTCAGGTGAATAGATCCACCTGCAGAATGATCCAATGACATTTTCGAAAATTCAGAGAGACCATAATAGAATATATCTAATATGGTCCATTCTGAAAACATGTCAGATGGACATCTCTTGGTCAGCTGCTTGTATCTTTCCCAAGCTTCATAGAGGGATTCACCATCTTTTTGTTTGAAGGTTTGAACATCCACTCTCAGCTTGCTCAGCTTTTGAGGAGGAAAGAATTTATCTAAGAATGCAGTGACAAGCTTATCCCATGAGTCCAGGCTATCCTTGGGTTGGGAATCCAACCATACTCTAGCTCTGTCTCTTACAGCAAAAGGGAAAAGCATGAGTCTGTAGACTTCAGGATCAACTCCATTCGTCTTTACAGTCTCACAGATCTGCAAGAACTCAGTTAAAAACTGATAAGGATCTTCAGATGGAAGTCCATAAAACTTGCAGTTTTGTTGCATTAAAGCAACTAGTTGAGGCTTAAGCTCAAAGTTATTGGCTCCAATGGCAGGAATGGAGATGCTTCTTCCATCAAACTTGGATGTTGGCTTTGTGAAGTCACCAAGCATTCTCCTTGCATTATTATTATTATTTTCGGCCATCACCTCTTGTTCTAATGTTTCTGAAAGGTTGTTTCTGGATTGTTGTAATTAAGCTTCTTTTAATTTTCTCTTCAGAGTCCGTTCAGGTTCTGGATCAATTTCAACAAGAGTGCCTTTATCCCTGTTCCTGCTCATATGAAAGAGAAGAAAACAGGAAAAGAAGAGGAATCCTCTAATCTGAGCAACAAGATGAACCGTCAGTTGTCCATACTCGAACAATCCCCGGCAACGGCGCCAAAAACTTGGTGGACGAAATTGTGATCATCATTATATGTTTCTTGGATTTTGAATGAATATACTCTTAGGGCACTGTTTATTTTCTTCACAACTCCGTTCAACTAACCAGCAAGTGTACTGGGTCGTCCAAGTAATAACCTTACGTGAGTAAGGGTCGAATCCACAGAGATTGTTGGTATGAAGCAAGCTATGGTCACCTTGTAGATCTCAGTCAGGCGAAATTAAACATGATATTTTATTAGATTCAAATAATAAATAAAAAGGAATAATAAAAGGGATAGAATACTTATGTAGATTCATTGGTAGGAATTTCAGATAAGCGGAATGGAGATGCTGTAGAGCTCACGGACGCCTGCTTTCCTATTCCTTCTACTCAATCCTTCTTACTCCTTTCCATGGCAAGCTTTGTATAGGGGTTCACCATCAACTGTGGCTACTTTCATCCTCACGGGGAAATATCCTATGCGGCTGTCACTCGCACAGCTAACCAGTCTGGAGGCATCACCCATGGTTGATAGCTACATCCCATCCTCGCAGTGAAAGCTAATGCTCACGCACTCTGTCACAGTACGACCAATCACCGGTTGGTTCCCTCCCCTACTGGAATAGAATCCATTGATTCTTTTGCGTTGTCACTACGCCCAGCAGGTTACAAGTTTGAAGCACGTCACAGTCATTTATTACCGGAATCCTACTCGGACACCACAGACAAGGTAGACTTTTCGGATTCCCAGGATCCTACTCGGAACACCACAGACAAGGTTGGACTTTCCGGATCCTCATAAATGCCGCCATCCATCTAGCTTATACCACGAAGATTCTGTTGGGGAATCTAAGAGATACACATTCAAGCTTCTTTGCATGTAGAACGGAAGTGGTTGTCAATCACGCGCGCTCATAAGTGAGAATAATAATGAGGGTTATCTAACTCATCACATTCATCATGTTCTTGGGTACGAATGAATATCTTGGAATAAGAATAAAAGAGGAATTGAATAAAAGAAAGTAGAACTTCATTAATCTTTGAGATACAGCAGAGCTCCACACCCTTAATCTATGGTGTGCAGAAACTCCACCGTTGAAAATACATAAGCAAAGGGTTCAGGCATGGCCGAATGGCCAGCCCCCTAAACGTGATCAATGATCTCCTAAGATGAAGAATAAAACAAAACTCAGATCAAAGATGAGACCAAAGATGAGACCAAAGATGTCTAATACAATAGATAAATGTCCTATATATACTAGACTAGCTACTAGGGTTTACATGAGTAAGTAATTGATGCATAAATCCACTTCCGGGGCCCACTTGGTGTGTGCTTGGGCTGAGCTTGATCAATCCACGAGCTGAGGCATTTCTTGGCGTTGAACTTTGAGTTATGACGTGTTTTGGGCGTTCAACTCCGGATCATGACGTTTTTCTGGCGTTTAACTCCAGACAGCAGCATGAACTTGGCGTTTAACGCCAAGTTACGTCGTCAATCTTCGAATAAAGCATGGACTATTATATATTGCTGGAAAGCCCTGGATGTCTACTTTCCAACGCCGTTGAGAGCGCGCCATTTGGAGTTCTGTAGCTCCAGAAAATCCATTTCGAGTGCAGGGAGGTCAGAATCCAACAGCATCAGTAGTCCTTTTGTCAGCCTTTTTCAGAGTTTTGCTCAAATCCCTCAATTTCAGTCAGAATTTTCCTGAAATCACAGAAAAACACACAAACTCATAGTAAAGTCCAGAAATGTGAATTTAACATAAAAACTAAGGAAAACATCCCTAAAAGTAGCTTAAACTTACTAAAAACTATATAAAAACAATGCCAAAAAGCGTATAAATTATCCGCTCATCAATAAGCTTCTTCTTCAGATGAAGCATCCTTAGTACTGCCTGGTGCATTTTGCATTCTAGACAGACTTTGAGAAATCAAATTGACTTGCTGAGTCAATATCTTGTTCTGAGCTAATATGGCATTTAGAGTATCAATCTCAAGAACCTCTTTCTTCTGATTCGTCCCATTGTTCACATGATTCCTTTCAGAAGTGTACATGAATTGGTTATTTGCAACCATTTCAATTAGTTCTTGAGCTTCTATAGGCGACTTCTTCAGATGAAGAGATACTCCAGCAGAGCTATCCAAAGACATTTTGGACAGTTCAGACAGACCATCATAGAAGATACCTATGATGCTCCATTCAGAAAGCATGTCAGAGGGACACTTTCTGATCAATTATTTGTATCTTTCCCAAGCTTCATAGAGGGATTCTCCTTCCTTCTGTCTAAAGGTTTGGACTTCCACTCTAAGCTTACTCAATTTTTGAGGTGGAAAGAACTTTGCCAATAAGGCATTGACTAGCTTTTCCCAAGAGTTCAGGCTTTCTTTAGGTTGTGAATCCAACCATATCCTAGCTCTGTCTCTTACAGCAAAAGGGAATAGCATAAGTCTGTAGACTTCATGGTCAACCCCATTAGTCTTGACAGTGTCACAGATTTGCAAGAACTCAGCTAAAAACTGATGAGGATCTTCCAATGGAAGTCCATGGAACTTGCAATTCTGTTGCATTAGAGAAACTAATTGAGGCTTAAGCTCAAAGTTGTTTGCTCCAATGGCAGGGATAGAGATGCTTCTCCCATAGAAGTCGGGAGTAGGTGCAGTAAAGTCACCCAGCACCTTCCTTGCATTGTTGGCATTGTTGTTATTTTCGGCTGCATGTCTTCTTCTTTGAAGCTTTCTGTTAGATCCTCTATAGAGAGTTGTGCCTTAGCTTCTCTTAGCTTTCGCTTCAAGGTCCTTTCAGGTTCAGGGTCAGCCTCAACAAGAATGCTTTTGTCTTTGCTCCTGCTCATATGAAAGAGAAGAGAACAAGAAAATATGGAATCCTCTATGTCACGGTATAGAGATTCCTTGAGGTGTCAAAGGAAAAGAAAAATAGAAGGAAGAAGTAGAAGAATTCGAACTTATCAAAAGAGATGGAGTTCGAATTGTTCCTTGAGGAATAGTGTTAGTCCATAAATAGAAGGATGTGAGAAGAGGGGAAGAAATTTTCGAAAACAAAGTAAAAGATTTTAAAAACATTTTGAAAAACACTAATTGATTTTCGAAAACCAATAGTGGAAAAGAAATCAAGTGATTTTTTGAAAAAGATGTTGAAATTAGAAATTAAAAGGATATGATTGAAAACTATTTTGAAAAAAATGTGATTAAAAAGATATGATTGAAAAGTTATGGTTTTAAAAAGATATGATTGAAAAGATATGATTTGAAAAACAATTTAAAAAGATTTCGATTTTAAAAATAATGACTTGGCTAACAAGAAAAGATATGATTCAAACATTAAACCTTTCTCAACAGAAAAGGCAACATACTTGAAATGTTGAATCAAATCATTAATTGATAGCAAGTATTTTTGAAAATGGAAAGAAATTGATTTTGAAAAAGATTTGATTGAAAATATATGATTTGAAAAAGATTTGATTTTGAAATTTTTGAAAACTTGAAAAAAATCTGAATTGAAAACAGAATCTTCTCTCTTGTGCCATCCTGGCGTTAAACGCCCAGAATGGTGCACATTCTGGCGTTTAACGCCCAAAGCACTACCCTTTTGGGCGTTAAACGCCCAGCCAGGCACCCTGGCTGGCGTTTAAATGCCAGTTTGCCTTCTTCACTGGGCATTTTGAACGTCCATCTTTTTCTGTGTAATTCCTCTACTGTATGTTCTGAATCTTCAATTCTCTGTATTATTGACTTGAAAAGACACAAATTAGAAATATTTTTTGATTTTTAATAATGAGGAATAATCAACATGCAACTAAAATCAAATAACAATGCATGCAAGACACCAAACTTAGCAGTTTGTATACTACCGACACTAACAAAATGAAGATGCACATGAGAAACAAAAAACACTCAAGTCAAGAGAATTTAAAGATCAGAGCAATGAAATCATCAAGAACATCTTGAAGATCACTTAAGACACATGAATGAATGCAAGAAGAACATAAACATGCAATTGACACCAAACTTAAAATGAGACACTAGATTCAAACAAGAAATATTTTTGGTTTTTAAGATTTTGTAATTTTTTTTGAATTTTTTCGAAAATTAAGTGGAAAAGAAAATAAAGATATCAAAATTCTTAATGAGAATTCCAGGAATCATGCAATGTTAGTCTAAAGCTTTAGTCTAAAGGAATTAGACATGGCTAGCCAAGCTTCAGCAGGACAATGCATTCAAGAGCTAAATTGATGAGAATCAATCAGCTTTGGTGATGATAAGAACATCACCTTGAAACACTAGAATTCATTCTTAAGAACTCTGAAGAAAAATACCTAATCTAAGCAACAAGATGAACCGTCAGTTGTCCATACTCGAAACAATCCCTGGCAACGGCGCCAAAAACTTGGTGTTGTTGCCGGATCAAAACTTGGCATTGTTATTGCAGTGAACAAATGCGAAACTGTAGTTAGGACATTTAATTCCCCGGCAACGGCGCCAAAAAATTGGTGCACAAAATTGTGATCATCAATGACGCCATCAACATGGTACGCTCAATTGCAATCTCAACTCTTTATCACAACTTCGCACAACTAACCAGCAAGTGCACTGGGTCGTCTAAGTAATAAACCTTACGCGAGTAAGGGTCGATCCCACGGAGATTGTTGGTATGAAGCAAGCTATGGTCACCTTGTAAATCTCAGTCAGGCAGATTCAAATGGTTGTGGATGATATATGAATAAAACATAAAGATAGAGATACTTATGTATTTCATTGGTGAGAATTTCAGATAAGCGAATGGAGATGCTTTGTCCCTTCCGTCTCTCTGCTTTCCTACTGTCTTCATCCAATCCTTCTTACTCCTTTCCATGGCAAGCTGTATGTTGGGCATCACCGTTGTCAGTGGCTACAGTCCCATCCTCTCAGTGAAAATGTTCAACGCACCCTGTCACGGCACGGCTAATCATCTGTCGGTTCTCAATCAGGTTGGAATAGAATCCATTGATTATTTTGCGTCTGTCACTAACGCCCAGCCTTCAGGAGTTTGAAGCTCGTCACAGTCATTCAATCATTGAATCCTACTCAAAATACCACAGACAAGGTTTAGACCTTCCGGATTCTCTTGAATGCTGCCATCAATTCTAGCTTATACCACGAAGATTCCGATTAAGGGATCCAAGAGATATACATTCAAGCCTTGTTTGCTTGTAGAACAGGAGTGGTTGTCAGGCACGCGTTCATAAGTGAGAATGATGATGAGCGTCACATAATCATCACATTCATCAAGTTCTTGAGTGTGAATGAATATCTTGGAATAAAAACAAGGTGAATTGAATAGAAGAACAATAGTAAATTGCATTAATACTCGAGGTACAGCAGAGCTCCACACCTTAATCTATGGTGTGTAGAAACTCCACCGTTGAAAATACATAAGAACAAAAGTGATCATTGGCTTTGGCCCCAAAGAGGGAACCAGAAGAACCAAGATCTGATCTAAGAACTAGATGTCCAAAGATGAAAATACAATAGTAAAAGGTCCTATTTGTAGAGAACTAGTAGCCTAGGGTTTACAGAAATGAGTAAATGACATAAAAATCCACTTCCGGGCCCACTTGGTGTGTGCTTGGGCTGAGCATTGAAGCATTTTCGTGTAGAGACTTTTCTTGGAGTTAAACGCCAGCTTTTGTGCCAGTTTGGGCGTTTAACTCCCATTCTTGTGCGAGTTCCGGCATTTAACGCCGGGCTGTTTAGAGCTGATTTGGAACGCCGGTTTGGGCCATCAAATCTTGGGCAAATTATGGACTATTATAAATTGCTGGAAAGCCCAGGATGTCTACTTTCCAACGCCGTTGAGAGCACGCCAATTGGGCTTCTGTAGCTCCAGAAAATCCACTTCGAGTGCAGGGAGGTCAGAATCCAACAGCATCTGCAGTCCTTTTCAGTCTCTGAATCAGATTTTTGCTCAGGTCCCTCAATTTCAGCCAGAAAATACCTGAAATCACATAAAAACACACAAACTCATAGTAAAGTCCAGAAAAGTGAATTTTAACTAAAAACTAATAAAAATATACTAAAAACTAACTAAAACATACTAAAAATATACTAAAAACAATGCCAAAAAGCGTTTAAATTATCCGCTCATTAGCACGCTGGTAGTGTTTTCCAGAGGAGGAATTAAAGGGCCAGTGAACTCAGGGGTGCCACTTGGGAGATGAGGCATGACACGCCAGCAAGATGATGGAGCAAATAAAGGGCGTGACACGCCAGTCTCACGGTGTGGCACGCTGGTTGTATTTTCCAGAGACAAAGATGAGGAGCCAATGAACTCAGGCGTGCCACTTGGATGACGAGGCGTGGCACGCCATCAAGAGTGTGAAGTTTTAAGAAGGGCGTGGCACGTCGGACCCTGGGCATGCCACACTGGTACAAACTTCCAGAAGCATGGAGATAAGGAAGATGACCTTGGGCGTGCCACTTGGTTTCGAAGGCGTGGCATGCCAGGTTACTTGGCCATTTAAAATCTCCTGGGCGTGCCACTTTGGCTTGAAGGCGTGGGATGCCAGGGGTTAAACGGAGGACGGCGTGCCACTTGAATGAAGAGGCGTGGCACACCAAATCAGAAACAGAAGGAGTGTGACAAGCCAGAGAAGCTCCAGTCACACGCCAGCTGAAAGATCACGTTTGTTGAGTTTCTTTTCCCTCCAAAT
Organism: Arachis stenosperma; assembly: GCF_014773155.1. Taxonomy (NCBI): domain Eukaryota; kingdom Viridiplantae; phylum Streptophyta; class Magnoliopsida; order Fabales; family Fabaceae; genus Arachis; species Arachis stenosperma. The sequence continues at coordinate 76,996,858 of NC_080380.1, read as the reverse complement.
TGTAATTTTCTTCACTTTTTTAATTTTTCTTTTATTCTCTAGATGTAGGAGTAGTATAAATACCCTTGGAAGTATTGAAAAAGGTTAGCAAGTCACAGAGTTTAGTTTTGGGGATTTCACTTTTACTTTCGTACTTTCTCTTTGAGCTATGAGTAGCTAAATTCCCTCTCATTGAGAGAGGGATCTCTATTGTACTTGATGGATTAATAATAGTGAATTTCTTCTTCTCTTCATCTTTTCTTTGATTTTCTAGAAGGAATTTCAATTTTCATGCTTAGTGTTCAATTAACTTGGAAAAGAGATTGAATGCAAAATGGGTTTCATGAGAACCTGTGAAAAGGAAACATGAAACCATGCTAAAAATCCCTTCTCACACTTGAGTATAATATGGGTTTTGGTGTTTGGATATGGTGACATACAATCCTCCCTCTACTTGGACCTATGATGATGTGTGGTATAATTAGGGACCAAGCATATCTCTCTTCATGAACAATTAGACCAAGGAATTGGCTATTAATCAAGATCTGAGAGATTGAGTCACCAAAGGATTGGGGCTCAATCAATCATGATTGCCAAGAGGTTAATGAATTGCATGATTGAAGAGGATATGAGCTGGATTTAATCCAAAGAGACAATATCTCCTGATCTGAATGAATTCCCCCATTCTTATCTCTCCCATTCTTTTATAGCTTTACTTACATTCTGCAAAATCCCATTCACCTTTACAATCCTGTTATTTCCATTTCTGTATTTTATTGCTTTCTTTTATTCCTTTGCCATTTATGTTCCTGCCATTTATAATTATTCACTTACAACTTATCCCGTTGAGCTTGACTAATTCACCAATTGATTAAAATTGCTCAAATCTACCAATATCTGTAGATACGATCCCACTCTATTGTGGGTTAATACTTGACAATAATTTTGGTGCGCTTGCCAAGTGCGGATTCATCAATATTATTGGGGGGAGTGAATTCCAAACTCATCAAGTTTTATGGCGCCGTTGCCGGGGATTGGTTTGAATTTGACAATGATTAAACTGATTGGAGAGCTAGATTAAGCTATTTTTTTTCTTAATTTTTTTCTTATTTATTTCCTAGTGTAGCCTTTAAATTCCTTTCTAATTTTTGTTTTTCTTTTTTTGTCTTTCTGAGATTTCTTTAGCTATTCATTGTTTGTACTTTCACTCTTCTAAATGTTTGATTAATTGCATCACTCAAGCTAGTCATTAATTTTAACTAAGGAGATTCCTTCACTTACTCTTTTCTTGTTGTGTGTTGACTGTATGACAGGTAGAAGAGGAGAGACTTCATCCTCTTTTGATAGTGAACCCGAGAGAACCTTCCTTAGATTAAGGAGGGAGGCTAGAGGCAAGGGTATAGTTGGAGAAGAACCAGTAGAGGAAGATATAACAACCACCATGGAAGACGAAGCACACGAAGATATTGGAGGAGGAGTTAGAAATCAAGCTGGGCAAGAGAAGAGAGTCTTAGGCTCCTATATCAACCCAAATCCAGGAAACTGTGGCAACAGCATCCTCAAGCCAACAATCCATGACAACAATTTTGAGTTGAAACCTCACACTAGTCCAGAATAACTGCTCATATGGAGGAGGTGCTCAAGAAGATCCAAATCAACATCTCAACACATTCTTGAGGATATACGATACTATAAAGTCCAATGGTGTACATCCTGACACCTACAAACTACTTCTGTTCCCTTTCTCGCTCAGAGATAAGGCAACAAAGTGGTTAGAATCATTCCCCAAGGAGAGCCTAACCACATGGGAGGATGTCGTGAACAAATTTCTAGCAAGATTTTACCCTCCACACAGAGGATCAACAGGCTAAGAGCTGAGGTGCAGACCTTTAGACAGCTAGATAGTGAAACACTCTATGAGGCCTGGGAGAGGTTCAAAGATCTAACAAAAAAATGCCCACCAGATATGTTTAATGAGTGGGTGCAGCTCCACATTTTCTATGAGGAAGGTTGTGGACCACTCTTTAGGGGATTCACTCAACAAGAAGAAGACCATTGAGGAAGCCATATATGTCATTGAAACTGTAGCTGAGGCCAAAAGAAGGTGGTGCTGGAACTCAATTCTATGGATGCCCTATTGGCACAAAACAAGGCAATTGCAGCACAATTGACAACCTTAACTAAGAAAATAGAAAACAATCAAGTTGCAGTTGTCTAAGCTCAAGCACCACCCCAAGAAGAAAATGAACCAGAAGTTGAATGTGAGCAAGCAAACTATGTGCATAACCCCTCTCGACAACCATATGACCCTAACTCCAAGACATATAACCCAGGATGGAAGAACCACCCGAATTTTGGGTAGGGTAACCAACAAAATCACAACCAAGATCACAACAAACCATACCAAGCCAATCAATAACAGAATCACAACCCCAACCATCAGTCAAATAACAACAGATCTTACCACAATCCATCTCACACATCATATCCTTCCAACCAGCAAACACACCACCATCAAGATACACTAACCCCAACCTCACAACCATGTGAAATCAAAGGTAACTTTGAAAGAGTAGAGTCCAATAGCACATCTATCATCACAGCTCACAGGAGCCATTTCCACCCTCTTAGAAAGGCAAGCACAAGCTGAAAAGAAGATAGATGCCAACTAAGAGTAATACAGGTCGAATTTGAAGAACCAAGGTGCAGCAATCTTAAAGCTAGAAGCACAAGTGGGGTTCTTATCCAAGCAAATCCCATTGCCTACACACACATTTCCAAGTGACACCATGGCCAACACAAGAGGGGAGTTCAAGGCCATCACACTTAGAAGTGGAAAAGTGGTAGAAGAAGCCACCCCAAACTAGGAAAACCACAAAGAAGAAGTTGTAGAAAAGCCTGAAAATAGGAAGAAAAAAGAGGTCCCTAACCCATCTTCACCAAAGCCAATCTTGAAGCCTTATGTGCCAAAGGCACCATACCCACAAAGGCTAAGGAAGGATGGGAAGGACAGCTCGTTTTCCAGATTTTTGGAAATCTTCAAAAAAATCTCCAAATCAACATACCATTTGCTGAAGCACTGGAGCAAATGCCCCTCTACGAAAAGTTCCTAAAGGAACTCATGACAAGAAAAAGAAACTGGGGAGAAAAGGAGACTGTAGTTCTAACTGAAGAGTGTAGTGCCATCATACAAAAGAAACTCCCCTAGAAAATGAAGGACCCAGGGAGTTTCCAAATCCCCTGCATCATAGGGGATATCACTATTGAAAAAGCTTTATGTGACTTGGGGCTAGCATCAATCTCATGTCCTTGAACATGATGAGAAGGATAAGAATTGAGGAAGCCAAACTAACAAGAATGGCACTCCAACTAGCTGACAGGACATTCAAGTTTCCACATAGAGTGGTGGAAAATTTATTGGTGAAGATGGGAGAATTCATCTTCTCAGCTGACTTTGTTGTGCTGGATATGGAAGAAGAGGCAAACACTTCAATTATCCTAGGAAGACCATTCCTAGCTACTGTTGGAGCCATCAGTGATGTGCAAAAAAGAGAACTATTCTTGAGATTACATGAGGAAAAGATGGTCTTCAATGTATTTAAGGGAATGAGCTATCCCAAGGAAGCAATAGGAGAATGCATGATGGTGGACACCATAGAACAAATAGTCCAAGGAGTCTTGGAAGAAGAGCAATACGAAAGAAGTATAGATTTGGAGCAACAAGCACCACGTGAAGAACCACCACAAGGAACCATGGAAAGTTCAATCATGACAAACTACAAGGACAACAAAGGAGAAGAGGCACCAAAATTAGATCTAAAAACCCTACCTCCAAGCTTGAAATATGCCTATCTAGGTGATAACAGCACCTACCCAGTGATCATCAACTCAAGCTTGAGCAAGGAGCAAGAAGAGGAGCTCATCCAAGTGTTGAAACAACACAAGGATGCTATAGGCTGGACACTCAATGTGTATGCAGAAGATTCTACTTGAGGAGGGTGCTAAGCCCTCAAGGCAACAACAAAGAAGGTTGAATCCAACCATGAATGAGGTAGTCCAGAAGGAAGTGTTGAAGTTGTGGCAAGCAGGGGTGATCTACCCTATCTTAGACAGCCCTTGGGTAAGCCCGGTACAAGTAGTTCCAAAAAAAGGAGGAGTCACTGTCGTAACAAATGAGAAGAATGAGCTGATACCAACAAGAACAATGACTGGTTGGCGCATGTGCATCGACTACAGGAAGCTCAATGAAGCCACCAGGAAGGACCACTTCCCCCTACCATTCATGGACCAAATGCTTGAGAGGCTGGCTGGACATGAATACTACTGCTTCCTTGATGGTTATTCGGGTTACAACCAAATAGTTGTAGATCCAAAGGACCAGGAGAAAACTTCATTTACTTGTCCATACGGTATTTTTGCTTACAAGAGGATGCCCTTTGGACTGTGCAATGCACCTGCAGCATTCCAAAGTTGCATGCTCTCCATATTTTCATACATGATTGAGCGGTTTATTAAGGTGTTTATGGATGACTTCTCTGTATTTGGTAACACATATTCTGATTGCTTGCATCACTTAGCCCTGGTGCTAAAGAGATGCCAAGAGACCAACCTTGTTTTAAACTGGAAAAAATGCCATTTCATGGTTACAGAAGGAGTGGTCCTTGGTCATAAAATCTCAAAGAAGGGCATAGAAGTGGATAGGACAAAGGTAGAGGTGATTAAAAAGCTACCTCCACCTTGTAATGTCAATGCAATTAGAAGCTTTTTGGGACATGCTAGTTTCTATAGGAGGTTTATTAGAGACTTCTCCAAGGTTGCCAAGCCATTGAGCAACCTACTTGTCTCTAATGTGCCTTTTTTTGTTTTTAATAATGAATGCATGTCAGTCTTTGAGGAGCTTGAGAACAAACTTTCCTCTGCACCTATCATAGCACCACCATGTTGGGATCTACCCTTTGAGTTGATGTGTGATGCATCAGATTTTTCTGTGGGTGCTGTTTTAGGACAGAGGAAGAATAAATTGGTGCATGTCATTTATTATGCCAGCAAGGTCCTTAATGAGAATCAAAGGAACTACACCACTATAGAGAAGGAATTACTTGCCATTGTCTTTGCTTTTGATAAATTTAGATCATATCTCATTGGTTCTAAAGTAATTGTATTCACTGATCATGCAGCACTCAAATACTTGCTTACCAAATAAGAGTCCAAGCCAAGGCTAATAAGATGGATCCTGCTACTCCAAGAGTTTGACATTGAAATTAAGGATAGGAGTGGAGCAGAGAACAAAGTTGTTGACCACCTCTCAAGGATCCTACAAGAAGAAGAAGGAGCACATCATCTTGCAGTGAATGAAAGCTTTCCAGATGAGCAACTGATGATGATACAAGAGACTCCTTGGTTTGCTGACATAGTTAATTTCAAGGCCATTGGGGAATTACCAACCAACATCAATAAACACATGAGGAGAAATCTCATCAAAGATGCCAAATACTATATTCGGGATGAGCCATATTTGTTCAAAAAGTGTGCTGATGGGATCTTGAGGAAGTGTATATCCCATGGAGAAGGACAAGAGGTGCTTTGGCAATGTCATGGATCTGCATATGGAGGCCACTTTAGTGGAGAAAGAACAGCAGCCAAGGTGCTCCAATGTAGATTCTACTGGCCAAGCATTTTCAAGGATGCAAAGGACTTGGTGTCAAGGTGTGATGAATGCCAAAGGGCTGGCAATCTACCCAAGAATAATGAGATGCCACAGAGATTTATACTGGAGCTAGAACTATTCGATGTATGGAGGATTGACTTCATGGGGCCTTTCCCATCCTCCCACTCAAATAGTTATATACTTGTGGCTATAGATTATGTGTCAAAGTGGGTGGAGGCTATTGCCACCGCCACAAATGACAATAAGGTCGTAATGAGCTTCTTAAGAAATAACATTTTCAGCAGGTTTGGAGTTCCTAGGGCACTCATTAGTGATTGAGGGACACATTTCTACAACAAACAACTAGAAGCACTCCTTTTTAGATATAGAGTCAAACACAAGGTGGCAAACCCTTATCATCTGCAGACCAACGGGCTAGCAGAGATTTCCAACAGGGAGCAAAAAGGATTCTTGAAAAAACTGTTGGAAGCTCAAGGAAGGACTGGTCTAAGAAGCTAGATGATGCTTTATGTGCCTACAGGACAGCCTTCAAGACCCCGATTAGGATGTCACCATACCAACTGGTATTTGGCAAGGCTTGCCACTTGCCAGTTGAACTGGAGCATAGAACCTTCTAGGCTCTAAAACTACTGAACTTTGATGAGCAAGTGGCTGGGGAAAAGAGGCTGAGGCAACTCAACGAGCTGGAAGAATTTAGAAACCAAGCATTGATGCCAGGGTATCTAGGCCAGTTTCACTGACATTTTCTTTACTATTTTAAGGTAGTTTCATGCATTGTTTTAGTGAATAAGGCAAGTTTTGGATGAAAATACACATACATCTTGATTCAAGCAACTATTGTGAATTTCACATGATTTCATGAGGATTTTGCTAGAATTGAATGATAAATTGATGATGCATAATCTCATGACTTTGGCTAGAGCTTTGATGCACTTTATTTGCTTGATTTCAAGACAAAGAAAGCAAGGAAGAACCACGTTAGTTCTCACGTTAATCTAGTTAACGTGACCACTAACGTGGAATGGTAAATAGCTTGCAACATTAAGGAGAAAAATGATCACCAATAACGTCCACGATGCCATCATAAGCCCACATTAATTGCCACGTTAACTAAGTTAATGTGGTAGTTAACGTGGAGACAAAAGAAAGCTCCAATGTTAGTGGTAAACGTGAACACCACTAACGTTCCAAAATTTGGCAATGAGCCACGTTAAGAGTCACATTAACTTAGTTAACGTGAACTCTAACGTGGAAGAAAGGAACAATGCCAATGTTAGTGACACTCACCTTTGTCACTAACGTTGGATCAACTAGCATTGCCCACATTAGTGGTCAGGTTAAGACCACTATAGTGAAAGTTAACATAGAGCTGAGATTGATGAGCCAACGTTAGTGACACTCACCTTTGTCACTAACGTTGGAAGATGGCATTACTACCACGTTAGTGGCCATGTTAACTTAGTTAACGTGAGCTCTAACGTGGAGAATAGGGGCACTTTGAGCGTTAGTGACAAAGGTAAGTGTCACTAACGCTCTCGAAGGTGAGGCATAACCATGTTAAGAGCCACGTTAGTTACACTAACATGAACTCTAACGTAGGGACAAAGGGCATAAGGCAACGTTAATGGGAAAGGTGAATCCCAATAACGCTTGCGAATAGTTATAAGCCGACGTTATTGGGAAAGATGAGTCCCAATAACGCTAGCAAAGATTTACAAGGCAACGTTAGTGCCACTAACGTTGGAGTTAACATAGGCTATATGGGGTTGGAACGTTAGTGAAAATTGTGATTGCCACTAACGTTCTCGAACCCACAATGTCACTTAACGTTAACTTTGCTAACGCCCATGCCTAATTCATACTTCTCTGCAAGCTGGGACCACTAAAGATTGGAACTGCTTCAACTCAAGATCCAAAGCCCACATCCAAGACTTGAAGAACTCACTAGAAGATCAAGAGGAGTAGTATATATAGGAGTAGTTTTGAACTATAGAGGAGCTTGGCACTTTGGAGAACTACTCTCTGTATATTTACTTTTCTGCACTTTTAGCTGGGATGTATTATTTTCTGCCATTTTCCATTTCTAAAGCTATGAACAACTAAACCCCTTTCATTAGGTTAGGGAGCTCTGTTGTAATTTGATGGATCAATTATTGTTTTCATTCTCTTCTTCTTTCTTCTCTTTTGATTTACTAGAAAGCTTTTGATCTTAATTCAATTGGTTAGTTGTCTTGGAAAAGAAACTTTCCATAATTGGATCTCCTCTGAGCCTTGGAAAAGGGATGAGGAGATCATGATAGAAATGCTTTCTCATGTTGGACCAAATTGGGGTCTGGGCGGATATAGTGACATGTAATCCTTCCAACACTTTGATTTGGAAATACATGTGGTATAATCAGTGACCATACATCATCTCTTCCCATGAGCAATTAAGTCAAGGAATTGGGCACTTGTTCAAGCTTAGAGAGATTAGATTACCAAGGAATTGGAATCTAATCACCTAAGATTGCCAAGGAGATCAATAGATGCATTGATTGAGGAAGAGATGAAAATGAACTTGATCCAGAGAATACAACATCTCCTGAGCCCAATGAATTCCCCATTTCTGATCTTACCCATTCTCTTTATTTTCTGTCATTTATTTTCATGCTCATTACCCCAAATCCCTATTTAAGATTCTGCACTTTATTTTCTGCTATTTACTTTTCCGCCATCTAATTTTCTGCAATTCTCAAACTACACTCTATTTAGCTCAACTAGCATACTTTTCCAACTAAAGTTGCTTGACCAATCAATCCCTGTGGGATTCGACCTCACTCTATTGTGAGTTTTTACTTGAGGACAAATTTGGTATACTTGCCAAAGGGAAATTTGTTGAGAGACAAGTTTTCATGCATCAAGTTTATGGTGCCATTGCCGGGTATTGATTTTGTATCAACAATGATTAAATTGGAAGCTCACTAGATTGGGAAGTTTTCCCTTGTTTGTTTACTTTATTCAGTCATTTATTTTCACTTTGTTTAACTTCTTTCTCATCCTCTATACCCTCTCTGTTTTTCTTTCTTTCTTTGTTATTATCTACAATTCTGCTTACTAACCCACTAACTGTTTGATAATTTGCATCACTCACACTAACAATCACTCTAACAAGAACAACCTCTTCATTTTATCTCTTGCTGCATATTTTGTTAGTTGTATGACAGGGAGAAGAGGGGGGACCTCAACTTCTTCGATTCAGAACCTGAGAGAACCCTCTGGAGATTAAGGAGGGAAGCAAGAGGGAATGGAGTTGTTGGTGCTGAGGAAGAGGAAGAGTACTTTGAACCCAACATGGAAGAGAACTTGGAAAACAATCATGAAGAAGAAGCTCACAACCATGCTAGAGAAGGCCCTGGAAATCATGCTGGGCAAGAAAGGAGAGTTTTAGGCTCCTACATCAATCCAAATCTAGGAAACGGTGGAAGTAGCATCCAGAAGCCCACTATACATGCCAACAACTTTAAACTAAAACCCCGGCTCATCACCCTTGTTCAGAACAACTGCTCATTTGGAGGAAGTGCTCAAGAAGACCCCAATCAACATCTAACCACCTTCCTGAGAATTTGTGACACTGTGAAGTCTAATGGAGTCCTCCCGGATGTCTATAGGCTGCTGTTGTTCCCTTTTTCACTCAGGGACAAGGCATCCAAGTGGCTCGAATCCTTTCCAAATGAGAGCTTGACAAATTGGGAAGATATGGTGAACAAATTTTTGGCAAGATTCTACCCTCCTCAAAGAATTAACAGGCTGAGAGCTGAGTGATAGCTACGATTTTAGGAAATTGCACGATCGGCAAAAATTCCTTCCGGCAAGTGCACCGGTTATCGTCAAGTAAAAACTCACAATAGAGTGAGGTCGAATCCCACAAGGATTGGTTGAGTGAGCAATTCGGATTAGAAGTGTGTTCTAGTTGAGCGGAATCAAGATTTAGATGAGAATTGCGGAATGTAAAATTGGCGGGAAACGTAAATGGCAAGAAATTGAAATTGCGGAATCTTAAATTGCATGAATTAAAGAGCGAGAAGCTAAATTGCTGAAATTAAAAAGGGATCTGGGTGATTGCATGAATTTAATTGCAGAATGTAAAGAGAAAGTGGTAGATCAGAAATGGGAATTCATTGGGTTTCAGGAGATATTGAGATCTCCGAATCAAAACATTTTTATCCCTTCCTCAACCAATGCGTTCATTAAATTTTGCTTGGCAATCTTATATGATTGGATCCCAATCCCTTAGCTCACCAATTCTCTCTAAAAACAAACAAATTTCCAATCCCTTGGTTTAAATGTTCATAAGAAGAGATGACGCTCGATCACTGATTATACCACACAGTTTCATGAACCACAATTTGGTAGGATTACATGTCACAATATCCATCCAAATCCCAATCCAATTCACTGTAAGAAAGCTTCTCTAGCATGAATCCTCCATTCCTTTCCCAAGGTTCTGAAGGATTCCAATTATGGATAGTTTCTGTAACGACCCAATTTCTGGTAAGTCATGATCATACTAGAAACTGAGCGCTACCAACTTGTCTTCCTAATTATTATCTATTATTTACTATATGAGCCTGATTCATTGTTAAAAGCGTAGTTATTTTGCGAGGTACTTTTTTTTTTGAAAACATTTGGATTAATAAACAGAATCATTCATAATCAATTCACAGATAATAATAGATAAAACAGTTATCAACAACCACAAATAAATACATCACGAGTAGCTAGCAACATTCATTTATCCAGCCTTTGTTAGAGTATAGACCTTTAGTTAGAACACCCCTAGATATAGCTAGATAATAGCTATATACATATACATACATATAACATCCCAGGTCCTGACCTGTTCAAGAGGTCTCTAAGCTGGCACCCAGGCTAGCCTAAACTCTATACTCACCTAGTCCCTCTAAACTACTAAAGCGAGGGAAGGTACATTCTAGGTCTTCAAAACTCAAGTCAGGTGGAACGTCATCAAAAGGTGGAAGGTCATCTACTACTCCTCTGCACGATCATATGTCATCAAAGAGCGTCTCTCAAGTACTTCATCGAGTGGCCACATAACAGCAACATCGTACGAAGGAGTTAGGCTAAAGTTTGTAGATAAGCGGGGTGCAGACGTTGGCTGGCCTCACCGTATATACATATGAATAGAGAACGGAATTCACCCTAGACTCAGAAGACTACCTAGAGCAGAATCCTCTTTACGAACAGTCATTAGCGAACTACGGAAGGGTACTCATGCTTCCATCTGGAGGGGAAAGGGAGAGAGAAGGGGTAAGAACTGGGGAGTTCTTAGTAGGGCCGGGGTTATTAGTTATATTCATTTATTTGGGGTCGATTAGCAGATGAATAATAGAATATAGCGAAGCAGTAAACAAAAGATAAAGATAGGATGAGAAAGTAGAGAAAATAGAAAGCAGAACACAGACAAAAGAATACAAGAAAATAAAACATAGAAATAGCATACAAGCAGACAAACACCAAGAAATAGATCACACACAGAAAGGAGTGCAACAGAGAATGATGCGCAGACAAGAATGATGCATGTCTAGCCCTAGTGCAGGTAATGAGCTCATCTGTCGGTTACATACCCGCTCCCGACGTTACCCAGCAACCTCTGTCTGGATAAGGCTTTCCTGTTGGCAATACCCACTGCAAGCAACCTTTGTCTTGCAGGGTATCCACTGCAAGCAACCTTTGTCTTGCAGGGCGGCACTTATTAGCCGATATACGCCCAACAGACTCACTGTAAGCAACCTCTGTCTTCCAGGAGTAACAACATTCTCACTGTAAGCAACCTCTGTCTTACAGGAGCAACAACACACTCACTGTAAGCAACCTCTGTCTTACAGGAGCAACAACATACTCACTGTAAGCAACCTCTGTCTTACAGGAGCACACTCATCTCGATACCTCTGTAAGCAACCTTTGTCTTACAGCAAAGCATTATAGCAAGGTATCCCAAGAAAGCGTTCTCAGTGGTCGTACCACCATCTATCTGACTGCCTTCATGCAGCAGATCATCACATAATCATTATCATTACCATCATTCCTTATTAGTCTCGTTATTCATCATCACTTTCACATTCTTATACATTACCTCTTTCTTTCTCTGTTCAATCACAACACAACAACTTTCTATAGGTGAACTTCGGCCTATAGAAATGGCACCTCTGTTAGTGAACATCGGCTTACAGAAAAGGCGCCCCTGTAAGTGAACTTTGGCTTACAGGTATCATAACTCTCTGTAGGTGAACTTCGACCTACAGGAGCAACACCCTGAGATGCACAATTGATATTCACTGTAGGTGAACTTCGGCCTACAGGAATAACAACTCACTGTAGGTGAACTTGGGCCTACAAGACCTCTAGGGCCAATGGAAAAGCAGCAGATGAACATACAACAGAACATCATGCCACAAGGTTTAACTCTTTATTCTTATACTCTTCCCCTCTATTCTTTTTGTTATATTACTCTTTTCTCATTATCTCTTTACTCTGTTCTCTGTATCTCTTTACTCTGCTCTAGTTACTCTTTTCTCTGCTTAACGTATGTATTTAAAGCTTATGTAAATCTCGGTATGAATAGTTCGCCTGTCCCAAGTATAGGTTCATTAAGTCTATACTGAAACAGTTTAACTTTTCATATAATACCTAACCCTAGTCGCAAATCAAGAACTAACTATTTTGCCCTAGTTCGTTCGCTAGTCTCTGTCTGTTCTTCTGTTATTAAAACTTTACAGACTTTTCTTTGGTTTTTATCTTTCCTTTAACTTTTTATCTTTCTTTTATCTTTGCCTCACTAATATGTTCTTACCACTCCCTAAGTGTTTTATGAAGGTAATTATGAGATTCTGCACTTAAAGTTGTCTTTCTAAAGCTTTTACAGAAAACTGCCTTTTCTGCATTATTTTATTATTTTTTATTAAAATATTATTTTTAATTAAATATTATTATTTAATATTTTATTATTATTTATTATTTTATCATTAATTTTCGAAAATTAACTTTACTTTAACCTTTAACCTTTAAAATTCACTTTTTACCCCGGTAACTTTTAATATTTCTACTTTAACCACGCTAACTTTCAGAAATTACCAAATAACCCCTTAAACACCAAAATAATTACTTCCTTGCCCTTTCTAAGATCTAAAAGGTGTTCTTCAATGTTCTTCACCACACTCAAAGTGTTCTTCATGTTCTTCATATATTCTTCAAATTCTTTCTCTGTTTTTACCCGTTTTTCAATCTTTTCAGCAACTGATTTTTACCAAAATTCATAATAAATTCCTAGCCACTAAAACCCCATCTTTTCCACATGATTTCAACACAAATTGAACTTCAATTTAGGGCCTAGGGTTCGTTTTTCCAGCAGCCACAAGAACACACATTCATAGCTTGAATTTCATCAAATTTCATCAAAATTTCACCAAATTTTCACCAAGAATCATTCATATATGCAACCAATTTTTAGCACAGCCAAATAATACAAAATTCACACATCTCAAACACAAATAATCAAGATTAATTTCGTGACACCCTACCTGGTTTTGCTGCTCCTAATTCAGTTAGACTTTCAGGTGGTCCTTAAGCACTTTTTCTTCCTAAATCACATCAAGAACAACTTTAAATCCAAAAACTCTCAACTGACCAAATCTCACTCAGCATGTTAGGAAGAGATATATCACCTTAGAGTTGCTGGAAATTCACGTTTCTTGGCCCTCAAGTCAAGTTAAGCATGATTCCTAAGGAAAAACATCAAGAAAACACATGTTTTGCATGGTTTTCCTTGAAAACCGAATTGAAAGGGGAAAGGAACAGCCATCTCACCTTATTTCCAGCCTTGATAAGTCACATGGTTATGTAGAGGAAGAAGAGAGGATCATTTTGGTGAAATCGGAGTTTTGATTTGAGTTTTAGTTCAGAAGAAATCAAGCTTTGAAGATTAAGTGTTCATGAAAGTTTCTCTCTTTTCTCTCTTCACATTTTCGGCCAAAGGGAGTAAATGACCAGCCTTGGAGTGTCTTGGGGGTGTAAGGAGAGTTGTGATTGGTTGGCTTGAAGGTGGATTAAAATAATATTAAAATATCTCTGGTGTATAACTACTAAAACTAGGTGTATCGGAACACTTGTAAAAACATCTCTAAAAAATATTTTATGAGCTACTAGCATAAATGACACTAGTAACATATTTATTATGAGAATAAAACATGTATAATGAGGCCTTAGCATTGCTAAAGTCATTAGAGAGTGCTGGTGCTAAGCTGCACCAGTAAACTGTGAACCCGGTTAAACCGATTTTCTGTTTTTAACTAAAACAGACCAGGTAACCTTATAATATCATTCAATCATCTTCTAATACTAATATAATGATAATATTATACTATTATCTCTCTCCTCTCATGAATCGAGTCCGGTTCGTCAAATAGAGACTATTTACGAAAATCAGAATCAAAACTCCTAACCGATACGGTTCAAAAACTATGTTCTTCGTAACTGCATTATCGAGCTTGCCTCATAAAAGGTTCTAGCTTAAAGATGACATAATGACAATTAGGATTGAGGTACTTGATAATATATCAGAGCTTCTCCCCTTACTGATCCTCCGGAGTTCTCCGTACTTTCAGAAAAGATCTCGCGTACTCGAAAATCAGGGTTGTTACATTCTACCCTCCTAAAAGAAAATTTTGCCCTCAAAATTTCAGCCGCATGCAAGAAATCCATCTTTAAGCGGTCTATTTCCTTCAAGCCATCCTGACGAAAATATCAGTTCGTTCCTTACAGCATCTAAATATCACATAGCCATGGCCATGGAGATCATAACAACTATAAGAATAGCTGTGCCTCGCACGAATTCGTCGTTCGGAACTCGATTAAACCATGCCTATTCACATTCATTGAGGTCTTAGCCGCACCAAACAATCAACATTAAGGTGATCAGTCTTAATATCTCAAGTTAAGCACAAACATTCCCAAAATGAGCACTCATAGACATTCATGCCAAATGTATCTTAAAGATACCCTAACGGCATGAGACACACAAGCAGAGTATGCAGTAGAGCATAGTCAGTCCACTCCCCAGGGTCTACTGGGAACGAACTGCTCTGATACCAAATTGTAACGACCCAATTTCTGGTAAGTCATGATCATACTAGAAACTGAGCGCTACCAACTTGTCTTCCTAATTATTATCTATTATTTACTATATGAGCCTGATTCGTTGTTAAAAGCGTAGTTATTTTGCGAGGTACTTTTTTTTTTTGAAAACATTTGGATTAATAAACAGAATCATTCATAATCAATTCACAGATAATAATAGATAAAACAGTTATCAACAACCACAAATAAATACATCACGAGTAGCTAGCAACATTCATTTATCCAGCCTTTGTTAGAGTATAGACCTTTAGTTAGAACACCACTAGATATAGCTAGATAATAGCTATATACATATACATACATATAACATCCCAGGTCTTGACCTGTTCAAGAGGTCTCTAAGCTGGCACCCAGGCTAGCCTAAACTCTATACTCACCTAGTCCCTCTAAACTACTAAAGCGAGGGAAGGTACATTCTAGGTCTTCAAAACTCAAGTCAGGTGGAACGTCATCAAAAGGTGGAAGGTCATCTACTACTCCTCTGCACGATCATATGTGATCAAAGAGCGTCTCTTAAGTACTTCATCGAGTGGCCACATAACAGCAACATCGTACGAAGGAGTTAGGCTAAAGTTTGTAGATAAGCGGGGTGCAGACGTTGGCTGGCCTCACCGTATATACATATGAATAGAGAACGGAATTCACCCTAGACTCAGAAAACTACCTAGAGCAGAATCCTCTTTACGAACAGTCATTAGCGAACTACGGAAGGGTACTCATGCTTCCATCTGGAGGGGAAAGGGAGAGAGAAGGGGTAAGAACTGGGGAGTTCTTAGTAGGGCCGGAGTTATTAGTTATATTCATTTATTTGGGGTCAATTAGCAGATGAATAATAGAATATAGCGAAGCAGTAAACAAAAGATAAAGATAGGATGAGAAAGTAGAGAAAATAGAAAGCAGAACACAGACAAAAGAATACAAGAAAATAAAACATAGAAATAGCATACAAGCAGACAAACACCAAGAAATAGATCACACACAGAAAGGAGTGCAACAGAGAATGATGCCCAGACAAGAATGATGCATGTCTAGCCCTAGTGCAGGTAATGAGCTCATCTGTCGGTTACATACCCGCTCCCGACGTTACCCAGCAACCTCTGTCTGGATAAGGCTTTCCTGTTGGCAATACCCACTGCAAGCAACCTTTGTCTTGCAGGGTATCCACTGCAAGCAACCTTTGTCTTGCAGGGCGGCACTTATTAGCCGATATACGCCCAACAGACTCACTGTAAGCAACCTCTGTCTTATAGGAGTAACAACATTCTCACTGTAAGCAACCTCTGTCTTACAGGAGCAACAACATACTCACTGTAAGCAACCTCTGTCTTACAGGAGCACACTCATCTCGATACCTCTGTAAGCAACCTTTGTCTTACAGCAAAGCATTATAGCAAGGTATCCCAGGAAAGCGTTCTCAGTGGTCGTACCACCATCTATCTGACTACCTTCATGCAGCAGATCATCACATAATCATTATCATTACCATCATTCATTATTAGTCTCATTATTCATCATCACTTTCACATTCTTATACATTACCTCTTTCTTTCTCTGTTCAATCACAACACAACAACTTTCTATAGGTGAACTTCGGCCTATAGAAATGGCACCTCTGTTAGTGAACATCGGCTTACAAAAAAGGCGCCCCTGTAAGTGAACTTTGGCTTACAGGTATCATAACTCTCTGTAGGTGAACTTCGACCTACAGGAGCAACACCCTGAGATGCACAATTGATATTCACTGTAGGTGAACTTCGGCCTACAGGAATAACAACTCACTGTAGGTGAACTTGGGCCTACAGGACCTCTAGGGCCAATGGAAAAGCAGCAGATGAACATACAACAGAACATCATGCCACAAGGTTTAACTCTTTATTCTTATACTCTTCCCCTCTATTCTTTTTGTTATATTACTTTTTTCTCATTATCTCTTTACTCTGTTCTCTGTATCTCTTTACTCTGCTCTAGTTACTCTTTTCTCTGCTTAACGTATGTATTTAAAGCTTATGTAAATCTCGGTATGAATAGTTCGCCTGTCCCAAGTATAGGTTCATTAAGTCTATACTGAAACAGTTTAACTTTTCATATAATACCTAACCCTAGTCGCAAATCAAGAACTAACTATTTTGCCCTAGTTCGTTCGCTAGTCTCTGTCTGTTCTTCTGTTATTAAAACTTTACAGACTTTTCTTTGGTTTTTATCTTTCCTTTAACTTTTTATCTTTCTTTTATCTTTGCCTCACTAATATGTTCTTACCACTCCCTAAGTGTTTTATGAAGGTAATTATGAGATTCTGCACTTAAAGTTGTCTTTCTAAAGCTTTTACAGAAAACTGCCTTTTCTGCATTATTTTATTATTTTTTATTAAAATATTATTTTTAATTAAATATTATTATTTAATATTTTATTATTATTTATTATTTTATCATTAATTTTCGAAAATTAACTTTACTTTAACCTTTAACCTTTAAAATTCACTTTTTACCCCGGTAACTTTTAATATTTCTACTTTAACCACGCTAACTTTCAGAAATTACCAAATAACCCCTTAAACACCAAAATAATTACTTCCTTGCCCTTTCTAAGATCTAAAAGGTGTTCTTCAATGTTCTTCACCACACTCAAAGTGTTCTTCATGTTCTTCATATATTCTTCAAATTCTTTCTCTGTTTTTACCCGTTTTTCAATCTTTTCAGCAACTGATTTTTACCAAAATTCATAATAAATTCCTAGCCACTAAAACCCCATCTTTTCCACATGATTTCAACACAAATTGAACTTCAATTTAGGGCCTAGGGTTCGTTTTTCCAGCAGCCACAAGAACACACATTCATAGCTTGAATTTCATCAAATTTCATCAAAATTTCACCAAATTTTCACCAAGAATCATTCATATATGCAACCAATTTTTAGCACAGCCAAATAATACAACATTCACACATCTCAAACACAAATAATCAAGATTAATTTCGTGACACCCTACCTGGTTTTGCTGCTCCTAATTCAGTTAGACTTTCAGGTGGTCCTTAAGCACTTTTTCTTCCTAAATCACATCAAGAACAACTTTAAATCCAAAAACTCTCAACTGACCAAATCTCACTCAGCATGTTAGGAAGAGATATATCACCTTAGAGTTGCTGGAAATTCACGTTTCTTGGCCCTCAAGTCAAGTTAAGCATGATTCCTAAGGAAAAACATCAAGAAAACACATGTTTTGCATGGTTTTCCTTGAAAACCGAATTGAAAGGGGAAAGGAACAGCCATCTCACCTTATTTCCAGCCTTGATAAGTCACATGGTTATGTAGAGGAAGAAGAGAGGATCATTTTGGTGAAATCGGAGTTTTGATTTGAGTTTTAGTTCAGAAGAAATCAAGCTTTGAAGATTAAGTGTTCATGAAAGTTTCTCTCTTTTCTCTCTTCACATTTTCGGCCAAAGGGAGTAAATGACCAGCCTTGGAGTGTCTTGGGGGTGTAAGGAGAGTTGTGATTGGTTGGCTTGAAGGTGGATTAAAATAATATTAAAATATCTCTGGTGTATAACTACTAAAACTAGGTGTATCGGAACACTTGTAAAAACATCTCTAAAAATATTTTATGAGCTACTAGCATAAATGACACTAGTAACATATTTATTATGAGAATAAAACATGTATAATGAGGCCTTAGCATTGCTAAAGTCATTAGAGAGTGCTGGTGCTAAGCTGCACCAGTAAACTGTGAACCCGGTTAAACCGATTTTCTGTTTTTAACTAAAACAGACCAGGTAACCTTATAATATCATTCAATCATCTTCTAATACTAATATAATGATAATATTATACTATTATCTCTCTCCTCTCATGAATCGAGTCCGGTTCGTCAAATAGAGACTATTTACGAAAATCAGAATCAAAACTCCTAACCGATACGGTTCAAAAACTATGTTCTTCGTAACTGCATTATCGAGCTTGCCTCATAAAAGGTTCTAGCTTAAAGATGACATAATGACAATTAGGATTGAGGTACTTGATAATATATCAGAGCTTCTCCCCTTACTGATCCTCCGGAGTTCTCCGTACTTTCAGAAAAGATCTCGCGTACTCGAAAATCAGGGTTGTTACAGTTTCTTTCCCAAGACAACTAACCAATGGAATTAGATCGAGAAGCTTTCTAACAAAATTCAAGAGAAAAGATTGAAGAAGAAGATAAAAACTATTATTGATTCATTGAATTACAATAGAGCTCCCTAACCCAATGAAAGGGGGTTTAGTGAGTCATAGCTCTGAATTCAATTACAAAAAGTATGAAAACTAGAAAAATGATCCAAAGTCCTCTAACTAACTTAAATTCTATCCTATTTATACACTTTCTAAATTGAGCTTCTGTTGTGTTTCTTGGGCCTTGAGGCCTTTCCCTGATTTCCTTTTGCTTTGGGATTATGATCCATAATCCTGATGAGGCTGCTGATCCAATTCTGTAACATTCATTGAGCCAACTTAGTGATAATCAAGTAATGACACATGACTCAACAAATTGAAATTCCAGACTCATCAATTCTTCAGGCCCAATCCCATAAACCATGATATTCAATTGGGTTTCATACCAGAGTACGTTTAAGTTAATGTTTGTGCTCAAATGTTAACTTAAACTGCAATATCTTTGGCCCAGAAACCTTTTCAAATAGTGGCGTTTAAGTTGCAGTTTAAGCTTAAACTGCAACCTAAACGTTGGACACTCCTGGAGGTGGTATAACTCAAGCACGTTTAAGCTTCAGTTTAAGGTTAAACTGAATCTTAAACGTGGAAATGGAAGAAGGCAACCCTGGAGTGTGGAATTGTCGAACACGTTTAAGTTTCAGTTTAAGGTTAAACTAAAGCTTAAACGTGGAAATGAAGAAAGCAACCCTGGAGTGTGGATTTTGGTCGAACACGTTTAAGCTCCAGTTTAAGGTTAAACTGGAGCTTAAACGTGGAAATGGCTCCCTGGTGCATTTCTCATTTCTGGCGTTTAACTTCCAGTTTAAGGTTAAACTGGAGGTTAAACGCCACTTTCAGCTTTTCCTCAGCTTTCATGATTTTGGCGTTTAAGCTCCAGTTTAAGCTTAAACTGGAGCTTAAACTGGAGCTTAAACTAGAGCTTAAACTCCACATGTGATATTCAAGCTTCCTTTATTGATTTTGTTGCTTCCTTGCCTAACCTCTTCTTCCCTGAAATCATCCAAACAACTGCATCAAAGTCTTGCAAAATTTCATGAGAAATCTTCCATTCATAGCATTCAAGTAATATAACTAAAAACTCATGGAATTTGCATCAAAATCATACTGTTTGGATGGTTCATTGCTTTGTTATTCATTTAACCATTCTTGGTTACTTTAAGCTCAAGAAAATGCATAAAACAACTAAAACTAATAGAAAAATGCTAGTGAAACTAGCCTAAGATGCCTTGGCATCACAACACCAAACTTAATACTTGCTTGTCCCTAAGCAAGTCCTGAGTTATTTGAGAAGAAAGTATGAAACAGAAAGTAATTACATTGGCTATATTAGCAAGCATTTGAAGTTCATCAAAAGGGTTTTATGCAGAAAGTTGCAGCATCACTTTTTCATTCTTATCAGGTAAGATTATCACTTTTTCATTGCATCCATCAAACACTGCTATGGCCTCTTGTTATTCTTATGTCCTTGGCACTTTTCCCTTCTTTGTTTTTCTTTTTCTTAGAGCTCCTTTGCTCCTTGTTTGCTCAGTGTCATGTGTTGCACAAGCCTTTGGCATTTTCTTTTTCTTATCAGTGCACTACACATATCCACTACAGGCATTTTAGTTCACATTTCTTCTTGAGACATTGGTGCCCAGCACCTCTTTATGTGACTAAATGTTTTGTATTTAGGTTGCTCTTGATAATGGACTTTGGTTGATAATCCCGGGTTAGTTAACCCAAGTTACCAAGTGTTGAAACACTCCTCAGAACCTATTCATCCAAGCATATCCTTAATACATAAACACCACAGGCATTTGTCTCAGAAGTTCAAACCATTGGTGCCTAGCTTATTTTCTCAATTTTTTTTTGCTTTTTGGTTGCCCTTTTTCAGTGGCTTTTTCTTCTTCTTTTTCTTTCTTTTTCATGGCCAAAGACATTTATTCATCAAGATCCATAGACAGTATTCAAACTTCTACACAAAAATGATAATTCTACACTCAATTTCCAGTGATCTGACTAAACAATCAAGCATGCATACCACCACTTAATTCTACTTGATTTGTCACTAATTGAGCCAAGTTACTTTTGTTCAAACTTTTCTTTTATTTTTGGAAACAGAACAAGCATGGCAAGCATTTGTTTAAGAAGGTGAAGTTATATCCAAACATCTAGGCATTCACTTTTATTCAAAGCAGTAAACAGACAAACATACTAGAAATTTCACATAAAACTTAAATGACTTAAAATGAAAGAAAGCTCATAAAGGCAATTCACAAACTATTATTTGATTATTAAGGAACAAGACCACCTCTCATTTGTTGCTTGGTTCTTCTTGATTCTTGGGGTCCTGTTTCTTCTTGCTTCTTGTCTCTCTTTGACCACTTGTACTTCCTTTGTCTTTTTCATCCATTCTTATCCTTCCTTTTGTACCTGCACAAACAAACAACTTTGCTATCATTTTTTTCGGTCCATGTGAATAATGAATAGTACTTGCACATGTTTTTCCTTCTTTTTGAATTGTAAATCAATGATTGACTTCATGAGCTTATAGCCGTGACCCTTGTATGTATGCACACTTATTACTGGACACCAAACTTAGTGTTTGGTAATGTCTCCTGATGACATGAAATCCATGTTGGTTGTCCTTAATGAATGTGCATAATTCTAATAAATCATAGTCACTTTGGCTCTTTGATCTTAAACAATTTTACTACCTAAAGTAATTGAAATCAAAGTATTAAAACATGCAAATGGTATACTTGTCATAAATTTCTAAATCTAGAGGAACTTCTTGCTTTTTATTAACTGTGTTCAAAGAGGAACACCAAACTTAATGTTTGGTTGTGCACCTTGAATGAAAGATTGAATACAATTTGAATAAAATTTGGGGTGCCTTCGGGCACACCAAACTTAGAGACCAATTGTATTTTACATGCAATGTTTAGTGCACCTTATCAACAGTTGTCCTGAGGATTCAAGTTCATGCATAAGAAACCATGCTTTATTAGATGCAAAGCAAAACAATAAAGAGTAAGGATACTAAAACATGGGTTGCCTCCCATGAAGCGCTTCTTTAACGTCACTAGCTTGACGGTTGTCCCTTGTTAGGGTGGATTGTAGTGCTTGATGTCCTCTCCTCTCACTATGAAAACGTCCCCCTTTGATTCCTTCATGATTTCCAAATGTTCCATAGAAAGAACTTTCCTGATTGTGAACACTTGAGGGAGCTGGGAAGGAATGGTTTTGAGGCCAGGCGGGATTGGCAGATAATGACTTGATATCACTTTATCTCCCGGAGAGAAACCTTCAGTGGGAATTTTCTTGTTTCTCCACCCTCTTGGCAATTTCTTTACAATTCTTCCCTCTCTCTTGAGGATTTTTTCATTGACCCTTATGCCAGGAGGATCCTTCTAATCTGTTTCTATTGATTCTTGTGGCTTTAACTCTTGCAATTCTTGTTTGCCTTCCAAGGACTGTTTCAGAGTTTCAGCTGCTGGATTGCTTTCCTCCAAACACAGATGGCTACTATCATCCTTAGGCTTTTCAGGTTCTGGTTCAGGCTCAGATGCAGGTTTGAAAACATGGAAAATGAGCTGTTCATCATGTATTCTCAAAATTAGCTCTCCTTGTTCTACATCTATGAGCGCTCTAGCAGTGGCTAGAAATGGCCTTCCCATAATGATAGGGTGTAGGTAGCTTTCCTCCATGTCCAAAATGACAAAGTCTGTGGGGAAGAAATAATTTCCCACTTTCACCAGCACATTCTCAACTACCCCTTCAGCTTGCTTCTGAGTTTTGTCAGCCAGTTGTATGATTACATCAGTGGATCTCACCTCATTCAGTTGTAGCCTCTTCATAAGAGTCAGAGGCATCACATTTATGCTAGCTCCTAGATCACAGAATCCTCTGTCAATTTTTGTTTCCCCTATGATGCAGGGGATATGAAACTTCCTGGGTCTGTTTTCTTAGGTAGCGTTTGGTGGAGAGACTGAGACAGAAAGACTGAGACTGAGAGACAGAGACTAAAAGACAGGGATTGAAACAAATCTCAGTATTCTGTTTGGTGCAAAATGGGAGACAGGAATTGAAACAAGAATGAAACTCTAATTTAATTTGCACAAAGGGTAAAATTGGAATTAATTAATTGAAATGAAAGTATTTTAGGTATAAAATGTTATTAAAGTTTCAGTCTCCATCTCTAAAAATTTCAGTCCCTTGTGTCCCTACTTTTTGGAGGTACTGAAATACTGAAATTTTGGAGACAGAGACAGAAATTTTAGTACCAGTCTCTGAACTAACAAACACAATACTGAATCTCAGTCTCTCAGTCTCTGTCTCAGTACCTGAAAACAAACGCTACCTTAGAGACTATGTCCTTCTTGATGAGTGCACTGCATTCTTTGTTCATTATTACAGTTTGTCCTCCCTTCAAAACTCTTTTCTTGCTCAGCAATTCCTTCAAATACTTGATATGTGTAGGCATCTGTTGGAGAATCTCAAGAAAGGGAATATTGATATGGAGAGACTTAAATGTCTCTAAAAACCTTGAATATGTTTTCCCTTTTTCACCTCCTCCTAACCTCTGAGGAAATGGTGCTTTTGGTTGGTATGTTTCCAGCATGCCTTTATTTTGCAGTTCCGTGGCTTGCTCAGTTTCACTTTCCTGCTTAGCTTCTTCCACACCTTCCTTCAAGATTTCTGGCTCCTGTTCTGAGGGTCTGATTCCTTCTTCTTCTGAGACTTCCTTCAATATGGTGATGGCCTTGCATTCTTCCCATCTCACTCCCTTTTGTTCCCCTTTAGGATTCTTTTTTGTGTCACTAGAGAACACTGTAGTTGACTTGGGGGCCTGTTGAGATAGCTCTCCTACTCGAGACTCCATCCTCTTGAGTTTTTCACCATGGTTCCTTAAGGTAGATCTCACATCATCCCTAAAGCTTTTCAACTCACTTATGTCCTGACCCATGTTTGCAAGAATTCCTTCTATCCTGTTTAATTGATCTTGAAATTGTTGGTTCGGATTAGGTTGGGCCGGTTGATTATTTTGGCCATGATATGGTGGTTGGGAGTAAGTGTTTTGTGTGGCTTGGTATGATCTTTGGTTGGAGTTTTGGTATGTGGAATTGTTATGTTGATTGGGGTTGTAAGTTTTGTGGTTTTGTGGTTGGGTTTGCTGGTTTCCCCACCCAAAGTTTGGGTGGTTTTTCCAGCTTGGGTTGTAAGTGTTGGAATGTGGATCATATGGTTGCCTTTGTTGATTTCCCACATAGTTGGCCTCTTCCCAATCACCTCCTTCAGTGCTTACTTCCTCTTGATCTTGTGTGTGTATTGCAGCCACTTGATTTGTTTCTAATTTCCTGGTGAGCTCTGCTAGTTGCTTGGCAAACACCTTGTTTTGGGCTAGAATTGTATCAACATGGTTCAGCTCCATGACTCCCTTAGTGTTGTGTCTCTCTGAAGCATAGTAGTACTCATTCTCGGCCACTGTCTCAATCACTTCAATGGCTTCTTCCACAGTCTTTTTCCTGTTCAATGAACCTCCTGATGAATGGTCTACAGCCTTCCTTGATTCATAAGAAAGTCCATCATAGAAAATATGCAATTGCACCCAGTCATGGAACATGTCTGGTGGGCATTTCCTTGTCAAATCCTTGAACCTCTCCCATGCCTCGTAGAGAGTTTCACCATCTTGTTGTCTAAAAGTCTGAACCTCAGATCGAAGCCTCTTGACCTTTTGTGGGGGGTAGAAACGTGCCAGAAACTTGCTTTCCACCTCATCCCAGGTTGTTAGGCTCCCCCTTGGGAATGATTCCAGCCACTTAGCTGCCTTGTCCCTAAGTGAAAATGGGAACAAGAGCAGTTTATAGGCATCTTCCTGGACTCCATTGGACTTCACAGTGTCGCAAATTCTCAGGAATTTTGTGAGATGTTGGTTTGGATTTTCATTAGCACTCCCACCAAATGAACAATGATTCTCCACCAGTGATATTAGCTGTGGTTTGAGTTCAAAATTATTGGCCTGAATGGGTGGTTTCTGAATGCTGCTACCACAATTCCCAGAGGTTGGGTTTATGTATGAACCAAGAACCCTCCTCTCGGGAATGGCATTGTTTCCATTAGCTCTCTCATGGTTGTGAACTTCTCTATCCATGTTGAGATCTAGAGCTTCCTCAAAATTGTCCTCAGATTCTCCTTCAGATTCTTCTTCTCCCAGTACTCTCTTCCCTCTTGCTTCCCTTCTAAGTTTATGAAGGGTCCTCTCTGGTTCGGTATATGGAGGAGTTGATATCTCTCCTCTCCTACCTGTCATACAAGAACACAGCACAGGCAACAAACAAGTGAAATACTCTTGGTTAATGGAAGAGTATGGTTAGAGCAGTTGAGGAATTAATTCAAATAGTTAGTGAGTCAGTGAGTTAGTTGCTTGAATTTAAAGGCATAAAGAAAGAAAGCAAGTAACAGAGTGCAGAAATTAAAATTCAACAAGTAACTTGAACTGAATTAACAAAACAAGAAAAATGCTCAATCTAGTTAACTTCCAACTTGAGAATTGTCAATCGAAAAGCAATCCCCGGCAACGGCGCCATAAACTTGATAGCTACGATTTTAAGAAATTGCACGATCGGCAAAAATTCCTTCCGGCAAGTGCACCGGTTATCGTCAAGTAAAAACTCACAATAGAGTGAGGTCGAATCCCAAAAGGATTGGTTGAGTGAGCAATTCGGATTAGAAGTGTGTTCTAGTTGAGCGGAATCAAGATTTAGATGAGAATTGCGGAATGTAAAATTGGCGGGAAACGTAAATGGCAAGAAATTGAAATTGCGGAATCTTAAATTGCATGAATTAAAGAGCGAGAAGCTAAATTGCTGAAATTAAAAAGGGATCTGGGTGATTGCATGAATTTAATTGCAGAATGTAAAGAGAAAGTGGTAGATCAGAAATGGGGAATTCATTGGGTTTCAGGAGATATTGAGATCTCCGAATCAAAACATTTTTATCCCTTCCTCAACCAATGCGTTCATTAAATTTTGCTTGGCAATCTTATATGATTGGATCCCAATCCCTTGGCTCACCAATTCTCTCTAAAAACAAACAAATTCCCAATCCCTTGGTTTAAAAGTTCATAAGAAGAGATGACGCTCGATCACTGATTATACCACACAGTTTCATGAACCACAATTTGGTAGGATTACATGTCACAATATCCATCCAAACCCCAATCCAATTCACTGTGAGAAAGCTTCTCTAGCATGAATCCTCCATTCCTTTCCCAAGGTTCCGAAGGATTCCAATTATGGATAGTTTCTTTCCCAAGACAACTAACCAATGGAATTAGATCGAGAAGCTTTCTAACAAAATTCAAGAGAAAAGATTGAAGAAGAAGATAAAAACTGTTCCGGGGGTTACCTGAAACGTGTAGCTCGGTCGTCTGGAGATGCCCGAAGTGGGGGTCAGGGACCCGAGCTTGAAGTGTTGGCGGTTGGTGGTTGTACCTGCAATGACACTCCGATGCTTAAGTTAGCATGGGTCCAAGCAGATATATGTAGAATGTGGAATGTGTTTCATACCTGGGTGCTCCAGTGTATTTATAGTAGTTGGCTGTGATCTTCCCTGGATAAGATATTCTTATCTTATCTTATTGATGACAAGTCATCTTAGCCTAGTTTCACTAGTCTTTTTCTTTTGTTTTCAATTGAATTATGCACTTTCTTGAGGCTTAAGCAAGCCAATTTAGGCAGATTTTCATGCTTCCTTTGATTGAATCAACCATAGATAAATTAATGCAATTTCATGAGGTTTGATGCCATAATTGGTGCATATTAGGATAGAATGATCATCTCGTGATTTCAAGCAAAGCTTTGATGTGTTTGGTTGATTTATGATAGGTGAAGAAAGCTTGGAAAAGGATTGAAGTTAGAAGGAATGGCTAGAAGCTAAGAGAAGACAATGAATCAAGTGAAATTGAACCAGGAATAAATGAAGTTGGAGTTGAAGTTAGCCCTCAAACGTTGGCACAAACTTTTGGACTTGAAGTTAGCCTCAACGTTAGCCCCCTAACTTGGAGGCTAACGTTGGAAGCTAAAAATTCCTCCCAGGGTGCATCAAGTTTGCGCCAACGTTAGCCCCCTAACTTGGAGGCTAACGTTGGCATTTGAATTCTCCTCCAGGGTGTGCAACGTTTGCGCCAACGTTAGCCCCCTAACTTGGAGGCTAACGTTGGCGCCACTCCAACACAAAGTAAGGCCAACGTTAGGGGCAAAGTTAGCCCCCTAACGTTGGCACCAACGTGAAGTGCAGAAGATTGGTGTTGCTGCTAGAAAAAGTTGGCCTCAAAGTTAGCCCCCTAACTTTGAGGCTAACTTTAAAACCCAACTTTGCAAAACTCAATCCGGTTCAATTGATTCACTTGGGTTCCTCTCCAAACTTCAAGAGCAATCAACCAAGGCCTCTTTCAACCCAAATCCACCAAGAGCAAAAGCCCAATTCAAGGCTTGAAGATCAATTGAAGAAAGTGTATAAATAGGCTTAGATTCAATTTATTCGGGGAGCTTCCTTTTAGAGAGTTTTAGATAGTTTTCTTTTCTGTTTTGGGAGCTTGAGTGCTTTTGAATTTCTTAGTTTAATTGCTTTCAATTTCACATACTCTTGTCTTGGATCTTGGGTTGGAGAATTGAAGAAATTCTGTTTCAATCTCACCTTGGATCTTGTTTACTTTCACTGCAATTTGAATTTCCTTTTCTGCTACTTGCTTTCTCATTTAATTTCCTTGCAATTTACAATTCCTTTGAGATTGTTCTTGTTGGATCTAGGAAGGCATTGAGATCTAGACTTGGTTTTCTAGTCTCTGGGTCCTGAGATCCAATTTCTCATTTCAATTCTCTGCACCTTGCTTTAATTGTTCATTTAATTTCCTGTTTCGAATCTGTTTCAATCCCAATTCCCATTTACTTTCTGTTGATGCAATTTAACTTTTCTTGGTTTAATTCCTGCAAATCTAAGTCCCAATCCCCTTTACATTTCAAGCCATTTACATTTCTTGTCATTTAAGATTCTTGCAATTTACATTACTTGCAATCTAAGTTTCTGCCATTTAATTTCTTGTTCTTTAAGATTCGGCACTTTAATTATTGTTCTCTTTACTTTCACTGCAAATTTAACTTCTGCAACTCAATCAACCAAATCTTGATTCGCTTGACTAATTCAACCACTAAACTAAAATTGCTCAATCCTTCAATCCCTGTGGGATCGACCTCACTCCCGAGAGTTTTTATTACTTGATGCGACCCGGTGCACTTGCCGGTTAGATTGGTGTTGTTTTTGGGAGAGATTTTTGTCTCCACCAAAATTTCCCCATCAAGTTTTTGGCGCCGTTGCCGGGGATTGATTAGATTGACAATGATTAAGTGAGGTGGAAGTTTAGATCAAGCACTTTTTCTTAATTTTTGACTAACCCACTAACTGTTTGAAGGTTTGCCTCTACTAGCCCACTAACCATTTGAAGTTTTGTCTCAACTGATTACACTCAATTTTCAAAAAAAAAAAATACCACTGTATGTTCCGTTTGTTGAATTATGTCACAAAAAAAAAAGAGAGGCACGAGGGAAGGCTGTCATTGAAGAAGAGATTTCGAGAGAAAAACACCACAACATGAAGCCGCAACTCATTACACTAATCAAGAACAATTGCTCCTATGGTGGAAGTCCATTGGAGGATCCTAAACAGCATATATCCACTTTTCTGAGAACTTGTGGTGTTGTCAATCTTGAAGGTGTAAATCATGACACCTGGAAGCTCTCGTTATTTCCCTTCTCACTAAGGGATGAAGCTGCACAATGGCTTGAAACTATGCCCCAAGGCAGTATTACCAGTTGGGACGAATTGGTTACCAAATTTCTGATCAAATTCACCTCATCCCAACAAAACATCAAGATGAAAGAGGGGATTCAGCCATTCATACAAGGAGAGGAAGAATCATTGTTCAAACCAGGGGAAAAATGCAAGAAAGCAAATGACAAAGAGGACTTCCGAGCGTTCTACATAGGATTGACCCCAGAAACAAGGAGAGCAGTGGATTACGTCCTAGATAACCTCTTCAAAGCAACAGCAGCTGGCCAAGGAACTACAGAGTTCAAGAACAAGAGAGCCAACAACCAACACTCACCTGAGACTCCACAGAATGCAACTTCAGATGAGGAGATAAAGAATCTTGAAGGAATAAAGGCAATCATGAATCAAAGCAAACAGCTACATCAGCAAACTCAGCAACAATTGGGGTCAATAGCTAGACAAATTGACTTTCTCCATTCTACTACAGTGAAAGCACAATTTCCACCATGGAAACCACATTCATATCTAAGAATGAGGGAATCTCACTATCATGAACAAAGGGACTTCAACTACAACAATCCCAATTTCCCAACCTGGCAACCACCCCTAACACCCCACAACCAACCCAGTCCACAAGACTTTCAGAGGATCACTAATCTGGAAATCTTAGTAGAAAGAATGATGACACATCAAGAGATGATAAGCAAGAACAATGAGGAATCACTCGGAAGAATTGAGAGGCAAATAAAACAATTGGCTAAGAACATCACATAAGTGAGTGAGGAGATGGCCAAAGGAAAAGAATCCCTCATCCAGGATGAACTTTCTAAGGCAAGGTCTCACTTAGGAGGACAAGGGAGCAAGGAGAAGGAAGCACAGAATCCAAGCTAAATAAGTACAGAGGATGTCAAGCTAGTGACACTAAAAGAGCGCTTGTTGGGAGGCAACCTAACCAGAGGTAACCATCTTTTCGTATCTAATTCAATAAAACTGTTAATTAGTTTTGTCAAGATTGCAAGAAGCTAAGTTTGGTGTTGCACACCAAAACAATCTAAGGGAGAATGAAGGATTTTAAGTTTGGTGTTCCACCAAAATCACATCATAAAACACATTCTCACTTTCTGCCATAAGGCTAGCTTCATGCATTTAGACGAACTAGTTAATTATCTTGCTGTTTTCTAGTTTTAGTCTATTAATTGAGAAAATGAAGAAAGAGTTTCACACATGGTTAATTTGATGCATTGGCAAGGAACTAAGTTTGGTGTTCCCACACCAAAGTAAGTTCAAAAAGCCCACAAATAAATTATGCAGACTAACCACTGTTTCTAAGTGCTTGGGGAACAAGCAACTTTTAATATCATTGCAGAATGTCATACAAGCCTTTGGAGAGATTAAGCATCATCAATATGAACATAAAGGCTAGCAATGATGATGATGAGAAGGAAAGCAAGTGAACTCCAACAGGTTGTATTGTTAAGTGATATTTTACATCAAATGTTGCTGTGATTAAAAGTTGGATTGTATCCTTAATTGCCCTGTCTGTCTGCATCATGTAGTTTTCTTTTTATATTCCTGCCTGCCTGCACAGCATAATCTTCCTTTATAATTCAATAAGCAAGAAGGCTTATCAGTCACAACATTCTTATCTTCAAAACTTGTTTGCACTCAATTTCAAGAATGCATCACATGAAAGTTCTTTGAAAAGAAGGATTGAGGAATAAATCAGTTTTTGAGGCAAGCAAAAGATTAGGAGAAGTGGTGGTTCTAGTTGTATGATTATGTCTTGAGGTTGCATGCTTGTGAAAACTTGCATGGGAGCTCATAGGCAGGATGTGAAGTTCAAAGAAGTATTGTGGAGATTCTCAAAAATCAATTGATCCGAGAAGCAGCAACCAAAGCAAAAAGAAAAGAAAAGAAAATACAAGAACAAAAAAAGAACATGGCCCAAGGCTCTGAGCACCAATTACTAGGCAGAAAAAGAAAGAAAGAAACAAAAACTCAAAGAGTTGCTATCCTAGTAAATGCTTGTGGTCGAAGTGTGTCAAGGAAAGAGGCTTGAGCAAGTAAATCCTGAGGGGTGCTTTAACACCTAATACCTTAAAACCAACTGGTTTAGGAGTATTGATTGAAAGCTTATCTAAAGAGCCTCCTTGAGACATGACACTTAGAGTCGAGGTCAAAGCACAGAAACTATAAGCTGCTTCAAGGTGATTACATATAAAGAGATCTCCATGATACCATTTGGATGAAAATCCTAAAGACCTACGACTCCCAATATGCAAGGACTAATGAGCACTGAAACCCTTGCTTGAACATATGACTCAGAGTTCACCCCACTGTTACTTAATCACTTCTCTCATTGTACTTTACAATTGCTCCTCAATCCATCTTAATTGAAAGAACCTTTTAGCATAAGTCATTTCTTGCTTGGGGACAAGCAAGCTTTAAGTTTGGTGTTGTGATGACAAGTCATCTTAGCCTAGTTTCACTAGTCTTTTTCTTTTGTTTTCAATTGAATTATGCACTTTCTTGAGGCTTAAGCAAGCCAATTTAGGCAGATTTTCATGCTTCCTTTGATTGAATCAACCATAGATAAATTAATGCAATTTCATGAGGTTTGATGCCATAATTGGTGCATATTAGGATAGAATGATCATCTCATGATTTCAAGCAAAGCTTTAATGTGTTTGGTTGATTTATGATAGGTGAAGAAAGCTTGGAAAAGGATTGAAGTTAGAAGGAATGGCTAGAAGCTAAGAGAAGACAATGAATCAAGTGAAATTGAACCAGGAATAAATGAAGTTGGAGTTGAAGTTAGCCCTCAAACGTTGGCACAAACTTTTGGACTTGAAGTTAGCCTCAACGTTAGCCCCCTAACTTGGAGGCTAACGTTGGAAGCTAAAAATTCCTCCCAGGGTGCATCAAGTTTGCGCCAACGTTAGCCCCCTAACTTGGAGGCTAACGTTGGCATTTGAATTCTCCTCCAGGGTGTGCAACGTTTGCGCCAACGTTAGCCCCCTAACTTGGAGGCTAACGTTGGCGCCACTCCAACACAAAGTAAGGCCAACGTTAGGGGCAAAGTTAGCCCCCTAACGTTGGCACCAACATGAAGTGCAGAAGATTGGTGTTGCTGCTAGAAAAAGTTGGCCTCAAAGTTAGCCCCCTAACTTTGAGGCTAACTTTAAAACCCAACTTTGCAAAACTCAATCCGGTTCAATTGATTCACTTGGGTTCCTCTCCAAACTTCAAGAGCAATCAACCAAGGCCTCTTTCAACCCAAATCCACCAAGAGCAAAAGCCCAATTCAAGGCTTGAAGATCAATTGAAGAAAGTGTATAAATAGGCTTAGATTCAATTTATTCGGGGAGCTTCCTTTTAGAGAGTTTTAGATAGTTTTCTTTTCTGTTTTGGGAGCTTGAGTGCTTTTGAATTTCTTAGTTTAATTGCTTTCAATTTCACATACTCTTGTCTTGGATCTTGGGTTGGAGAATTGAAGAAATTCTGTTTCAATCTCACCTTGGATCTTGTTTACTTTCACTGCAATTTGAATTTCCTTTTCTGCTACTTGCTTTCTCATTTAATTTCCTTGCAATTTACAATTCCTTTGAGATTGTTCTTGTTGGATCTAGGAAGGCATTGAGATCTAGACTTGGTTTTCTAGTCTCTGGGTCCTGAGATCCAATTTCTCATTTCAATTCTCTGCACCTTGCTTTAATTGTTCATTTAATTTCCTGTTTCGAATCTGTTTCAATCCCAATTCCCATTTACTTTCTGTTGATGCAATTTAACTTTTCTTGGTTTAATTCCTGCAAATCTAAGTCCCAATCCCCTTTACATTTCAAGCCATTTACATTTCTTGTCATTTAAGATTCTTGCAATTTACATTACTTGCAATCTAAGTTTCTGCCATTTAATTTCTTGTTCTTTAAGATTCGGCACTTTAATTATTGTTCTCTTTACTTTCACTGCAAATTTAACTTCTGCAACTCAATCAACCAAATCTTGATTCGCTTGACTAATTCAACCACTAAACTAAAATTGCTCAATCCTTCAATCCCTGTGGGATCGACCTCACTCCCGTGAGATTTTATTACTTGATGCGACCCGGTGCACTTGCCGGTTAGATTGGTGTTATTTTTGGGAGAGATTCTTGTCTCCACCAAAATTTCCCCATCACTTATCTTTCGGGAGTTTTATCCCTATCTTTGTGGAACCGCCTTTGCTAGGCCTTTTCGGCCTTTAGGTTTTGGGCTGCGTTCCTTTTGATGGGCCTTCCTTGCTTTGTTGTCCGAGGTCTGACCTCTAGGTGTGGGCCTTAGGACGAGGTCGGACCTTTCATAGATTGACCGAGTTGGGGGAGCTCGGTCAGGGTATGAACAGTGCCCCTGCCCGAGTTCGTCCTTTTTGGGAGGTCGAGCTCGGGCATAGTTGTTTTTCAAAATTCAAAAATGGCCGTTCCTGCATTTATTGCATTTTACCGTTTCTCCTTGCTTCGGAGCTCGTCGTCTTCTTTCTTTTTTCCAGGTTTGTTCCCGTCTCTTTTCTTTGTGTACGTATGCTTTCTGTTCTTTGCTCTTGTTTGTTTCTTTTTCTTTATGCTTGGGTTGCCCCGAAAAGAGGCGCCGCCATTGCCTTGTTTGTATATGGGGGGGGCTCTTTTTGTTTTTCTGGTACTTTGCTCCGGGTTGCCGTATTTTCTTTTGTTTCTTGCTTGGCTGAACGGGTTTTCGCTGTCTGCTTTATGTGATTTTTGCTTGCTGTTGTACTTCTTCTTTGTAGGTAAGAGTTTCATGTCTCGAAAGGTTCTTCAAGCGATGTCGACCAAGATTCCAAGTGGTCTTGGTTGGGTAGACCCTCTTCCCCTAAAAGTCCCTTCTGTGGTAGATTCTGAGTATTTGGCTAGGTTCCGTAGGCACTGTAGCGTATGTGAGAATAGAGAGTCTGAGAGGGATTATGAATTAGTAGCCCCGGAATCCGAGGAGAGAGTGTGCTTCCCGCCTTTAGATAGTTCCGAGAAGCTCTTCTTTTATGCTTATGACTATTTTTTCTCTAAGCTGGGTGTCCGACTTCTTTTTACCGACCTGGAGTCCGAGGTGTTGTGGTCATGTAACCTTGCCCCTACGCAGCTCCATCCAAATTCTTGGGCGTTTTTAAAGCTGTTTCAACTTTTGTGTCAGTTTTTGGGCGTCGCTCCCTCTATTTCTCTTTTTTCCTATTTGTTTGTGTTGACGAAGCCGGGGTCGGGTGGGGGGAAGGTGTCTTGGGTTTCTTTTAGGGCTAACCAGGGAAGGAAGTTTTGTACCCTTTATGATGAGTCCTTTCATGATTTCAAGAACTTTTATTTCAAGGTCCGGGCTACTGGAGACGTCCGACCTTTCTTTCTGGATGAGAGTGGGGAGCCTTCTTTTCCTCTTTGTTGGCAGGAGAATGTAGTGTCTGCTAAGTATACTTTTGAGAGTCTAGATGAGGTTGAGCAGGCTTTTGTGGGTGTGGTGAGCAGTTTATGGGGTCGGGCACCTCACTTGGATACGAAGAAAATGTTGGGGGATCCAAGCGTTCTCCGTTCCGAGTTAGGTAGTTTCCCGACCTCTCCGAGATTCTTCTTTTTCAATATTGTTGTTTTGCTTGTTTTTGGTTGAATTTCTGTTTGTGGTAATCCTTTTCTTTATATTTCTGCAGAGATGTCTTCTCAGGCGGATTCCATGAAGTTCCTTCGTCGGACGAAGAAGTCTGTGGCCGCTCGAAATATCGAGGCTGAGGCTTCTGCTCGATCTTCTCCGCAGAAGACTACCGTGGGTGTTTAGACTCGGTCGAAGACTATTCCGACTCCCCAGTTCCGAGCTATAAATCAAGACCCTCCGACCTCCGGGCCTGCTACCTCTTCTCCTCCCCCGTTCTCGGGTCCTCCTCCCAAGAAGCAGAAGACCTCTCAAGAGCTTGCGGGTTTTAACGATAAGGATTTCGATGCTCTTGGTTGGATTGAACAGCATATTCTCCCTCAGACTTTTATCTCTACTGATGACGTGTCTATGGAGCATCATTTTCAGTATATGGCGCGGAGTTGTGTTCGGATGGCCAGTCTTCATGCTGCTATTGCCCGGGAGTTCAAGAAATCCCCCATTGGTGCGACCAGCTCCCGACTTGAGAAGGCTCAGTCCGAGTTTGAGAAGATTAGTGAGCTGAAGGCTGCTAGGATTACAGAGCTGGAGGCCTCTTTGGAGAAGGAGAAAGCTAAAGCTACCGCGGCTGTGGCGGCAGCGAAAGCGTCCGAGGAGATGGCGAAGGCGGCGACGGAGAATTATACTCGGATATATGCCGAGCTTGTGGAGACAAGGGAGAAGTTGCAATCTGCTCAGGATGATTTTTACGAGCTGGAGGGCCATGTGGCTAAGGGTATGGATGCTATGTTCGAGAATTTGAAGGCTCAGGTCCGGGTTCTTGCTCCTGACCTGGATCTGAGCTTATTTAGTACGGATAACGTTGTTGTGGAGGGAAAGATTGTTCCTGCTCCCAGTGAGGATGAGGTTCCGGTGTCCGATCCCAAGGTTCCGGTGTCCGACCTTAAGGTTCCGGTTGCGGACCCGACATCACCCTTGGTCGGGGATGGATCTGGCGTGGAGGTTTCAAGCCGGGATGACGGTGCCGTTGATGTAGTCCCGATTTCTATGTTTCCTCCGCAGTCTTCTGTTGACGTGGAGTCCGGAAAGGACCTTGATCCTCTGTAATCTTTTATTTTTGGTTTTTTGCCCGGCCTGTGGGCTCTTTTGCTTTTGGATGGTTTCTGTGAACGCTTTGGATACCTTTTTGCTTTTAGCTACTTGTAGTAACTTTTTAGCTTTATTATGCGGTGTTTTATTCGCGTTTTGACTTTTGTTCCGCTTTTATGCTTTTTTAGTTGTTTTTTGGATAACAACTTTTTTAGCTAGCGCTTTGAAATCTTGGCTTTGCCTCTTCCTTTGATTTCGTTTTTTCGCTTGTACTTTTTAGTTGTATAGCAACTTTTTAGTAAGCGTTTTCGAAATCTTGGCTTTGCCTCTTCCTTTGATTTCATTTTTTCGCTTGTACTTTTTAGTTGTATAGCAACTTTTTAGTAAGCGTTTTCGAAATCTTGGCTTTTGCCGCTTTAAGGCTTCTTTCTTGGATCCGGGTTTTTCCTCGGACCTCGGGTATTCGAGTACCTCCCTTTGTTGGGTCCGACCTTGTCGTTGGTCGGCCTTTTAAGTTATTTTGTAATCTCTTTTATTTGGCTTTTTTGAACCTTTTCAGAGTTACTTTATAACTTCTCACATTAATTTGAACCTCGTCGCTTTATCTTTGCCGACCTTGTGCGGTCTTTTTGGCAAATGATTTTTTGCGTTTTGTCGAGCATAAATTAATGCGCCTTGGCGGGGTACTTTTTCAGGATTTGTTTCATCATGAGGAAGAACAAAAGAAAATAGAAAGATTTGATTAGTATTTAAAAAAGAAAGAATTTTTACAGAGTGTTTACCCTTGACTAGGTCGGGTGCCTTACTTGACCGGGTGTCTCATTAAAAAACCCCTGTAGGGAAAAAGAGTACACCTCGGGTCAAATTTTTCTAGCTGTAGTACCGTCTTAGATTACAGGCGTGCCAGGCCCTGGGCAGCTCATTGCCTTCTAGGTCGGATATCTTGTAGTAGCCTGTTCCTAAGACTTCTGTTACTTTGTAGGGTCCTTTCCAGTTTGCGGCTAGCTTTCCTTCTCCCGACTTTTGTGTTCCGATGTCATTTCGGATTAGAATTAGGTCGTGAGTGGAGAAGCTTCGTTTTATTACCTTCTGATTGTATCTGAGGGCCGTTCGCCGTTTTAAGGCTTCTTCTCGGATCCGGGCCCTTTCTCGGACCTCGGGGAGGAGGTCGAGTTCTTCCTTTTGCGTCTGCGGGTTACCTTCTTCGTTGTAGAAGATGACTCTGGGTGACCCTTCATCTATTTCGACAGGAATCATTGCCTCCATCCCATAAGCTAGTCGGAATGGCGATTCTCCCGTTGTAGAGTGTGGAGTTGTCCGATATGCCCATAGCACCTGGGGGAGCTCTTCGGCCCATGCCCCTTTGGCCTCTTGGAGTCTCCGTTTTAACCCGGCCAAGATGACTTTATTTGCAGCCTCTGCTTGTCCATTGGCTTGTGGGTGCTCAACTGAGGTGAATTGCTGTTTGATTTTTAGTTCGGCCACCAAGTTCTGAAAACTTGTGTCCGTGAACTGTGTTCCATTGTCTGTTGTGATGGAGTAGGGGACTCCGAACCTTGTGACAATATTTTTGTATAGGAATTTGCGACTTTTCTGAGCCGTAATGGTGGCTAAGGGTTCAGCTTCGATCCATTTTGTGAAGTAGTCGACCCCTACTATGAGGTATTTGACTTGCCCCGGTCCTTGGGGAAACGGGCCGAGTAGGTCAAGTCCCCATTTTGCGAAGGGCCATGGTGCGGTGATGCTGATAAGGTCTTCGGGTGGTGCCTTGTGAAAATTGGCGTGTTTTTGGCAGGGGGGCATATTTTCACAAATTCCGTTGCGTCTCTTTGCAAGGTCGGCCAGTAGAATCCGGCTCGGACTACTTTCTTGGATAATGCCCGAGCTCCGAGATGGTTCCCACACATGCCTCCGTGGACTTCTTCGAGGACGCTCTTTGTTTCTGAGGTCGGGACGCACCTAAGGAGGGGGTTTGAGAATCCTCTTCTGTATAATACATCGTGAATTAGTGTATAATTCTGGGCGTCTTTCGTGAGCCTTTTTGCTTCCTTTCTTTCGGTGGGGAGAGTTCCCGACTTCAGGTAGTTGAGTATGGGGGTCATCCATCCTTGCTGTTGATTGGATATATTTAGCGTTTCTTCCTCTCTTACCACGGAGGGAGATTGTAAGGTTTCTTGGAGGAGACTTCTGTTGTTACCTCCGGGCTTGGTGCTGGCGAGTTTTGAGAGGGCGTCTGCTCGGGCGTTTTGTTCCCGAGGTATGTGCTGGATTTGTATTTCTGAAAAGTGGCGTAATTGTGCCTGTGTTTGGTCCAGGTATTTTTTCATAGTTGGATCTTTGGCCAGGTAGCTTCCATTCACTTGTGACGTGACGACCTGGGAGTCGCTGAAGATCGTGATTCTCTGGGCTCCGACCTCTTCGGCTAGCTTTAGACCTGCCAGTAGGGCCTCGTATTCGGCTTGGTTGTTCGAAGCCTGGAACTCGAATTTTAGGGATAGGTCTATCCGCGTTCCTTGGTCGCTTTCGAGTATAACCCCGGCTCCGCTTCCTGTTTTGTTTGAGGATCCGTCGACATACAGGTTCCATGAGAGTGGGGTTCCAGGGGTCTCAGTGTATTCTGCGATGAAGTCGGCTAGATACTGAGATTTTATGGCAGTTCGGGCCTCATAGTGGAGGTCGAACTCGGACAGTTCTACCGCCCATTGTAGTATTCGTCCTGCTAGGTCCGTTTTTTGCAGGATGTGTCTCATGGGTTGGTTTGTCCGGACTTTGATGGTGTGGGCTTGAAAGTAGGGACGGAGCCTCCGAGCTGTGAACACTAGGGCATAGGCAAATTTTTCTATCTTCTGATAGTTTAATTCGGCCCCTTGTAGTGCCTTGCTTACAAAGTATATAGGGTGTTGTCCTTGATCATTTTCGCGTATTAACGCTGAGGCGATTGCTCGATTTCCAACCGAGAGGTATAGTACGAGTTCTTCTCCTTTTAGAGGTCGGGTTAGGATCGGTGGCTGCCCGAGGAATTCCTTGAATTCTTGAAAGGCTTTTTCACACTCCGGGGTCCATGAGAAGGGTTTCCCTTTCTTTAGGAGTGAGTAGAGAGGTAGTGACTTTATTGCTGATCCTGCCAAGAATCTTGATAGGGCGGCTAGCCTTCCATTCAGTTGTTGTACTTCTTTGACACACGTCGGGCTCTTCATATTGAGTATCGCTTGGCATTTGTCCGGGTTCGCTTCGATGCCCCTTTGAGTCAGCATGAAGCCCAAGAACTTTCCGGCTTCTGCGGCGAAGGTGCACTTTGTCGGGTTAAGTCTCATGTTGTGTTTTCTGAGGGTGCCGAAGACGCTTGTGAGGTCGGTCAGCAAGTTTCTGTCTTCTTGTGTCTTTACTAGCATGTCGTCGACGTACACCTCTAGCTGTAGTCCGATGTGCTCTGAGAACACTTTGTTCATTAGCCTCTGGTAGGTTGCCCCTGCGTTCTTCAGTCCGAAGGGCATTACTACGTAGCAGTAGTTTGCCCTTGGGTTATGAACGAGGTCTTTTCTTGGTCGGGTCCGTACATCGGGATTTGATTGTACCCTGAGTATGCGTCCATGAAGGAGAGATATCTGTAGCCTGAGGCTGCGTCTACTAAGGCGTCGATGTTTGGTAGTGGATATGGGTCTTTGGGGCAGGCTTTGTTGAGGTCTGTGTAATCGACGCACATCCTCCATTTTCCGTTGGGCTTTTTTACCAGGACCACGTTTGCGAGCCATAGGGGGTACTTTACTTCCCTAATGAACCCTGCATCTAGTAATGCTTGTACTTGTTCTTCTATTGCTTGCATGCGCTCGGGTCCGAGCTTCCGACGTCTTTGTTAGACAGGTCGGGACCTTGGGTAAACTGATAGTTTATGGCACATCAGGTCGGGGCTTATGCCTGGCATGTCGGAGGCTTTCCAGGCGAAGAGGTCGGAATTCTCCTTTAAGAGGTTTATGAGTTCCTCTTTTAGGCCCGTTCTGAGGTTCGCTCCTATGTTTGTTATTTTTTCAGGTGTGTTCCCTATCTGGACTTTTTCGGTCTCTCCCTCTGGTTGTGGCCGAAGATCTTCTCGGGCTTGAACTCGTCCGAGTTCTATTGTGTTGACCTCTTTCCCTTTTAGGCTCAGGCTTTCGTTGTAGCATCGCCGCGCTAATTTTTGGTCGCCTTTTAGGGTAGCGATTCCCTTTGCGGTAGGGAATTTCATACAGAGGTGTGGGGTCGAGACTATGGCCGCCAGTCTGTTTAGGGTTGGTCGCCCAATGAGGGCATTGTATGCTGAAGTGACGTCGACTATAATGTAGTCGATGCTTAACGTTTTGGATTGCTCGCCTCTTCCAAAGGTAGTGTGTAGCGAGATGTATCCTAAGGGATGGATCGGGGTGTCCCCTAGCCCAAATAAGTCGGTGGGGTAGGCCTTTAGCTCTTTCTCTTCAAGTCCGAGCTTGTCGAAGGCCGCTTTGAACAGGATGTCTGCTGAGCTTTCCTGGTCAATCAGGGTTCGATGTAAGTTGGCGTTTGCTAGGATAATGGTGATTACCATTGGATCGTCGTGCCCGGGTATTATCCCTTGAGCATCTTCTCGGGTAAATGAGATAGTAGGTAACTCGGGCAGGGGGCTGTCTTCTCGGACGTGATAGACTTCTTTGAGGTGTCTTTTTCGCGAGGATCTGGATGTTCCTCCGCCTGCAAAACCTCCATTTATCATGTGAACGTGTCTTTCAGGGGTTCGCAGGGTTAGTTCGGCCCGACCTTCATTGTCTCCCCGTCTTCTCTTCCTGGCCTCTTCTCCTTTCTCTGCTATGTATCTGTCGAGTTTTCCTTCTCTGGCCAGCTTTTCTATAACATTTTTTAGGTCATAGCAGTCGTTAGTAGAATGACCGTAGAGCTTGTGATATTCACAGTATTCGGACCGATCTCTTCCCGCTCTCTTGTGTTTTAGTGGTCGGGGCGGTGGGATCTTTTCGGTGTGGCATACTTCTCTGTAGACGTCTACCAGGGAGACTCGGAGGGGGGTGTAGTTGTGGTACTTCCGTGGCTTGTCCGAGTTGGGTTCTTCTTTCTTCTTCTGTTCTCGATCTCGATCTCGGAGTGGGTAGGTTGATTCCTTCCTAGAAGAGTCTCTTAACTGGGAGGTTTCCTCCATGTTGATGTATTTTTCTGCTCGCTCCTGTACCTCGTATAGGGAGGTCGGGTATCGTTTGGATAGGGATTGGCTAAACGGTCCTTCTTTTAGGCCGTTTGCTAGTCCCATGATGGCTGCTTCGGTGGGCAGGCGTTGTATGTCCAGGCAGGCTTTGTTGAATCGCTCCATGTATTCTCGGAGAGTTTCTTGGTTACCTTGCTTGATCCCGAGTAGGCTGGGGGCATGTTTTGTCTTGTCCTTTTGAATAGAGAACCTTGTTAGGAATTTTTTGGTTAGGTCTTCGAAGCTGGTGATCGATCTTGGTGGCAGGTTGTCAAACCACTTCATGGCTGACTTGGTGAGAGTGGTGGGGAAGGCTTTGCACCGAATTGCGTCGGAGGCGTCGACTAGGTACATTCTGCTTCTGAAGTTGCTGAGGTGGTGACTTGGATCGGTGGTGCCGTCGTAGAGATCCATATCGGTGGTTTGAAGTTTCGCGGTACCTTCTCCTTCATGATCTCTCGGGTGAAGGGATCATGGTTGCCTTCGGGGGTGGTGCCGCGCTCTGTCCGGTTTTT
Source organism: Arachis stenosperma (assembly GCF_014773155.1). Taxonomy (NCBI): domain Eukaryota; kingdom Viridiplantae; phylum Streptophyta; class Magnoliopsida; order Fabales; family Fabaceae; genus Arachis; species Arachis stenosperma. The sequence continues at coordinate 76,955,587 of NC_080380.1, read as the reverse complement.
CAGGTTGGCCTCTACTTTTCGTAGTTTTTCTTCTAATTCTCTGCGTTTGCGAGCTTCTCTTCTCAGCTCTTGTTCAGTTTCTTTTTGCTTCTTTATGTCCTCTTCGAGTTGTTTCAGTCGGTTTTGTTGTGCCCGGACTGCTTCTAGAATTTCCGAGCTCTTTTCTTTTTCGGGATTTTGTGGATCCTTGTTTGGGAGTGATGTCTTTGGGCGATTCTGTTTGTTGCCTCCTGGAGTGCGTGGTGATAGAGGGCTGTCCGGTCGTTCTCCGGTGTCAACTTCCTCCTCTTGTTCTGATGCAGCGTGGTCATTGTTGAGTGGGTCGTCCGCCATGGTAAAGGGATGACTTCCAGGTCCCCGGCAACGGCGCCAATGTTCCGGGGGTTACCTGAAACATGTAGCTCGGTCGTCTGGAGATGCCCGAAGTGGGGGTCAGGGACCCGAGCTTGAAGTGTTGGCGGTTGGTGGTTGTACCTGCAATGACACTCCGATGCTTAAGTTAGCATGGGTCCAAGCAGATATGTGTAGAATGTGGAATGTGTTTCATACCTGGGTGCTCCAGTGTATTTATAGTAGTTGGCTGTGATCTTCCCTGGATAAGATATTCTTATCTTATCTTATCTTTCGGGAGTTTTATCCCTATCTTTGTGGAACCGCCTTTGCTAGGCCTTTTCGGCCTTTAGGTTTTGGGCTGCGTTCCTTTTGATGGGCCTTCCTTGCTTTGTTGTCCGAGGTCCGACCTCTAGGCGTGGGCCTTAGGACGAGGTCGGACCTTTCATAGATTGACCGAGTTGGGGGAGCTCGGTCAGGGTATGAACAAAAACTATTATTGATTCATTGAATTACAATAGAGCTCCCTAACCCAATGAAAGGGGGTTTAGTGAGTCATAGCTCTGAATTCAATTACAAAAAGTATGAAAACTAGAAAAATGATCCAAAGTCCTCTAACTAACTTAAATTCTATCCTATTTATACACTTTCTAAATTGAGCTTCTGTTGTGTTTCTTGGTCCTTGAGGCCTTTCCCTGATTTCCTTTTGCTTTGGGTTTATGATCCATAATCCTGATGAGGCTGCTGATCCAATTCTGTAACATTCATTGAGCCAACTTAGTGATAATCAAGTAATGACACATGACTCAACAAATTGAAATTCCAGACTCATCAATTCTTCAGGCCCAATCCCATAAACCATGATATTCAATTGGGTTTCATACCAGAGTACGTTTAAGTTAATGTTTGTGCTCAAATGTTAACTTAAACTGCAATATCTTTGGCCCAGAAACCTTTTCAAATAGTGGCGTTTAAGTTGCAGTTTAAGCTTAAACTGTAACTTAAACGTTGGACACTCCTGGAGGTGGTATAACTCAAGCACGTTTAAGCTTCAGTTTAAGGTTAAACTGAAGCTTAAACGTGGAAATGGAAGAAGGCAACCCTGGAGTGTGGAATTGTCGAACACGTTTAAGCTTCAGTTTAAGGTTAAACTGAAGCTTAAACGTGGAAATGAAGAAAGCAACCCTGGAGTGTGGATTTTGGTCGAACACGTTTAAGCTCCAGTTTAAGGTTAAACTGGAGCTTAAACGTGGAAATGGCTCCCTGGTGCATTTCTCATTTCTGGCGTTTAACTTCCAGTTTAAGGTTAAACTGGAGGTTAAACGCCACTTTCAGCTTTTCCTCAGCTTTCATGATTTTGGCGTTTAAGCTCCAATTTAAGCTTAAACTGGAGCTTAAACTGGAGCTTAAACTCCACATGTGATATTCAAGCTTCCTTTATTGATTTTGTTGCTTCCTTGCCTAACCTCTTCTTCCCTGAAATCATCCAAACAACTGCATCAAAGTCTTGCAAAATTTCATGAGAAATCTTCCATTCATAGCATTCAAGTAATATAACTAAAAACTCATGGAATTTGCATCAAAATCATACTGTTACACTAACTCTCACCTCCTATTTATAGCCATCCACCTCCTCAATGGATGGTTAAGATTAAATCTAATCAATGGTCTAGATTAATCATCTAGAACCTTCTTTATAAATATCTATCCTACCATTACTTTCTAAATACTTCTAGATTGTTCAATACAACTCTTCATACTTTTATATCAATCCACACTCTTCTAGAATATTCATTTAACCATTCTTGGTTACTTTAAGCTCAAGAAAATGCATAAAACAACTAAAACTAACAGAAAAATGCTAGTGAAACTAGCCTAAGATGCCTTGGTATCACAGAGGTGCAGACTTTCAGGCAACAAGATGGTGAGACTTTCTATGAGGCATGGGAGAGGTTCAAGGACTTAACAAGAAAATGCCTACCAGTTATGTTCAATGAATGGGTTCAACTTCACATTTTCTATGAAGGTCTTTCCCATGAGTCAAAGAAGGCTGTAGATCATTCATCAGGGGGCTCTCTAAACAAGAAGAAAACCATTGAAGAAGCCATAGATGTCATTGAAACAGTAGCTGAGAATGACTACTTCTATGCCTCTGAAAGAAGTAACACTCGAGGAGTAAAGAAGCTGAACCATATGGATGCATTGCTTGCTCAAAATAAGATGATCACCAAGCAGCTAGCAGATCTCACCAAGAAGGTGGAGGAAAACCAAGTTGCAGCAGTCATCACTTCATCACCAACTCAAGAAGGAGTGAATATAGGAGAAGAATGTGACTGGGAATAAGCAAACTATGTTGAAAACTCACCTAGACAAATCCATGACCCATACTCCAAAACATACAACTCTAGATGGAGAAATCACCTCAACTTTGGTTGGGGAAATCAACAAGACCAAGGTCAAGACCAGAGATGCCACAACCTCAACTCCAACAACAATGCAACTCACCAACATACCTCACAGAGACCCTATCAACAACCACCTAACTACCCTTCTCAACCACCTAATCTCAAACCACCATCACTAACAGAGGATAGACTTTCAAAGATTGAGGCTCTACTTGAAGATCTATATAGAGAAATTCAAGATAGTAAAGCTTTTCGGGAAGAAGTGCAACCCAACATGCAGAATCAAGATGTTGCCATCAAGAAACTTGAAACACATATTAAGTTCTTATTCTAGCAAACCCCTGGACACAACAATTGTAGCAACATTAACTCAGCACCAAGGTAGGAATGTCAAGTCATCACCCTTAGAAATGGGAAGGAATTGAAGGAGATCCACAAAAAACCACCAGAGAAGAATTTGGATAAAGAAGACAAGGGACAAGAGGGAGCTCAAATCTCCATCCCTAAGTCACACCAAGAAGGAAAAGCGCTCGAACCATGCCTTTCAAAAGCTCCATATCCCCAGCAGCTACAATTAAAAAAGAGGGGAGAGGATAACCAATTCTCAAGATTCTTGGAAATCTTCAAGAAACTACAAATAAATATACCCTTTACTGAAGCAATAGAGCAAATGCCACTCTATGCCAAGTTCTTGAAGGAATTGATGACCATGAAGAGAAGCTGGAAGAACAATAAGACTGTGGTACTCACCGAAGAATGTAGTGCCATCATCCAATATAAATTACCCCAAAAATTGAAGCATCTTGGGAGCTTCCAAATCCCTTGTATCATAGGGGAAATCACAGTGGAAAAGGCTCTGTGTGATCTAAGAGCCAGCATAAATCTAATGTGCTTAGCAATGATGAAAAAAATGAAGATAGAGGAAGCCAAACCAACAAGAATGGCCCTGCAACTAGTAGACAGATCATTCAAGTTTCCCCATGGAATAGTAGAAGACTTATTGGTGAAGGTGGGAGACTTCATCTTTCCAGCAGATTTTGTAGTATTAGACATGGAGGAAGGAGCTAAGACTTCCATCATCATGGGAAGGCCATTCTTGGCCACTGCTGGAGCCATTATTGATGTCCAAAAGGGTGAACTTGTCCTTAGATTTCATGAGGAGAAAATAACATTCAATGTGTTTAAGGCCATGAGTTACCCTGGGAGAATGTATGAGGTTGGATTCGGTGGAGGCTTTGGTGAAAGAAACTCTTGAAGAAGAACTTGAAACATTAACAGAAGAAGAATTAACATCAAGCGAAGAGGCTGCAGCCGCTGAAATGCATGTTCAAGGCACACTAGAAGAAAAGGATGAAAGAAAAGAAGTACCCAAACTTGAGCTGAAGACACTGCCATCCACTCTCAAGTACGCATACTTGGGAGAAAATAGAAGTTATCCAGTGATCATAAACTCAGCCCTCAGCCAAGAACAAGAGGAAAGGTTGCTTCAAGTCTTACAAAAACATAGGGATGCCATTGGATGGACACTTGCTGACTTGAAGGGAATTAGCTCAGCCATATGCATGCAAAAGATACTTTTGGAGGAAGATGTCAAACCTTCCATTCAGCCCCAAAGAAGGTTAAATCCAGCTATGAAGGAAGTAGTACAGAAAGAAGTCATGAAGTTGTGGCAGGGAGAAGTAATCTATCCAATATCAGATAGCCCATGGGTCAGCCCAGTTCAAGTGTTTCCCAAGAAAGGAGGAATCACTGTGGTGTCCAATGAAAGAAATGAGCTAATCCCTACAAGAACCGTCACAGGATGGAGGATGTGTATTGACTACAGAAAGCTCAATGAAGCCACAAGAAAAGATCATTTCCCACTCCCTTTCATGGATCAGATGCTGGAAAGACTTGCAGGACATGCATACTATTATTTTTTAGATGGTTATTCAGAATATAACCAAATAGTGGTTGATCCAAGAGTCCAAGAGAAAACATCATTCACCTGCCCCTATGGAGTGTTTGCCTACAGGCGTATGCCATTTGGGCTATGTAATGCACCTGCAACTTTTCAACGCTGCATACTTTCCATCTTTTCAGATATGATAGAGAAGTTCATTGAAGTTTTCATGGATGACTTCTCAGTATTCAGAGATTTCTTTCCTAATTGCCTAAACCATCTTGCCTTGGTATTAAAAAGATGTCAAGAGACCAACTTAGTCTTGAATTGGGAAAAATGTCACTTCATGGTGACAGATGGAATAGTCCTTGGCCATAAAGTCTCTAACCAAGGCATTGAGGTAGACAGAGCTAAGGTGGAGTTAATTGAAAAATTACCTCTACCAAGTGACGTCAAGGCAATCAGGAGCTTTCTAGGACATGCTAATTTTTATAGAAGGTTTATTAAAGATTTTTCAAAGATAGCCAAGCCCTTAAGCAACCTCCTAATGTTTGATACACCATTTATCTTTGATTAGAAATGCATGCTAGCATTTGAAAACTTGAAAAAGAAGCTATCCTCTGCCCCTATCATCACCCCACCTGATTGGAATCTACCATTCGAATTGATGTGTGATGCATCTGATTTTGTAGTTGGGGCAGTGTTAGGACAGAGAAAAGAGAATTTGGTGCATGTCATATACTATGCCAGCAAGGTCCTCAATGATGCTCAACGGAATTATACCACCACCAAAAACGAGTTGCTGGCAATAGTTTTTGCATTTGACAAATTTAGATCATACTTTATTGGCTCTAAAGTTATTATTTTCACTGATCACACAGCACTCAAATATCTATTTGCCAAACAGGAATCAAAACCAAGACTAATTAGATGGATCTTATTATTGCAGGAATTCAACATCGAGATTAGAGACAAAAAGGGTGTGGAGAACAAGGTAGCCGATCATCTATCCAGAATCCCTTGTGAGAAGGATGATACCCATGATACAAGTGTAAATGAGTCTTTCCCAGATGAACAGTTAATGATGGTTCACAAAGCACCCTGGTTTGCAGATATTGCCAATTTTAAAGCAGCCGGTGACTTACCCCTTGGAATCAACAAATATCAAAGAAGAAAACTCATCAATGATGCTAAGTATTTCATTTGGGATGAACCCTATCTCTTCAAGAAATGCTCAGATGGAATCTTTAGGAGGTGCATCTCAGAAGAAGAAGGACGAGAGGTCCTGTGGAGTTGTCATAGTGCTAGCTATGGAGGTCATTTTGGAGGAGAAAGAATTGCCGCAAAGGTACTGCAATGTGGGTTCTTCTGGCCCACTATCTTCAAGGATGCTAAGGAATTGGTGAGAAGCTGCAATAAGTGCCAAAGGGCTGGCAATCTACCCAAGAGAAATGAGATGCCACAGCAATACATTCTAGAGCTTGAACTGTTCGATGTATGAGGGATCGACTTCATGGGACCATTTCCACCCTCATATTCGAACAAGTATATCTTGGTGGCAGTAGACTATGTATCTAAGTGGGTGGAGGCCGTGGCAACCCCAACCAATGACAACAAGGTAGTCATAAACTTTCTTCGAAGGAATATCTTCACCAGATTTTGAGTCCTACGAGTCCTCATCAGTGATGGAGGGAGCCATTTCAGCAATAGACCATTGGAAACCCTACTCCTAAGATATGGGGTGAAGCATAAGGTTGCCACACCTTATCATCCCCAAACAAGTGGGCAAACAGAGATATCTAACCGAGAGTTGAAAAGGATCTTGGAAAAGACTGTGGGAATATCAAGAAAGGACTGGGCAAAGAAGCTAGATGATGCTCTTTGGGCATACAGGACAGCCTTCAAAACACCAATTGGGATATCCCCATATCAACTGGTATACGGTAACGCCTGTCACTTGCCATTATAGCTGGAGCACAAGGCCTCCTGGGCTCTTAAAACAATGAACCTAGACAGCACCGCTGCTGGTGAAAAGAGGTTTTTGCAGCTTCAAGAAATGGAAGAGTTTAGGTCTCAAGCCTATGAATATACCAAGATTTATAAGGAAAAAAGCAAAAAGGAGACATGATCATAACCTGGCACCAAGAAGTTTTGAAGAAGGGCAATATGTGCTTCTTTACAACTCCAAACTAAAACTCTTTCCTGGGAAACTCAAATCAAGATGGTCGGGGCCCTTTCTAGTCATAAAAGTCTCACCTTATGGATACATAAAAATCATGGAAGAAGGCTCAAAGAGGAGATTCACTGTGAATGGACAAAGACTTAAACACTATTTGGGCAGCATGGGGGAAAACCCCTAAACAGAAGTATAACCTCAACTAAGGAAAGAACCGTCGAGCTAGCGATGCTAAAAAAAGTGCTTTGTTGGGAGGCAACCCAACCTGAGGTAATTCTCTTTTCATGAGTCTTTCAATAAAAATTTCAAGTTGAATTCTCTGTAGTGTGAGGAGCTAAGTTTGGTGTTACACACCAAAAACAATTCAAGGGTGAATATAGGACTCTAAGTTTGGTGTTCCACCAAAAGCTCCAGCTAAAGAGTGCATTGCAACCCTTCATTGGTGAAACATTGCTCTAGCAACCAGAGAACTTACTTGACAGAGGCTTAACCTCTAATGCATAGTTTATCTTTTTAACTTATAGTTGTTTCTTAATAAAAAGCACACAAGGTTTCTGCATGCATTCAATTTGTCGAAGTAAGCAAAGAACTAAGTTTGGTGTTCACACACCAAATTAAGTTCAGAAGCTCACAAGCACATATGCATGCTAACCCTTTTTCAAGTGCTTAGGGAAACAAGCAACTCTCAATAGTGTTGCAGGAATTCAATCAATCTCAGAAAATGATCATACCTCATCATCCGATGAAACAGACAAGGATGCAAATGCTAGGATGAGAATACCAAGGAAGACATCATGAGGTTGAATCAAACTATCTCGAAATGCAGAACCCTAATTGTGAAATAATTGAATAGAACCTTCATACTCTGCTTGTTCCTTTTTATTCACACCCAAGTGTGCTAGTCTAATGTCCTTTCTGCATGTTCATCTTTCTTACTTGTATGCTTGTCCTTTAAGTTAATCAAAAAGAAAATGCTATGAAAAGAACAAGAGTGGAGTTATTTCGTGAAGTAGGTTCTGAATGTTTGTGGTAGGATAATTAGTAAGCTAAGTTGGTTCACCAAACAAGGAAAGAAGGCAACTATCTACCCTGAATCCTATACTTGAAACACATTGATGAGCGGATAATTTGTACGCTTTTTGGCATTGTTTTTAGTATGTTTTTAGTAGGATTTAGTTAGTTTTTAGTATATTTTTATTAGTTTTTAGTTAAAATTCACTTTTCTAGACTTTACTATGAGTTTGTGTGTTTTTCTGTGATTTCAGGTATTTTCTGGCTGAAATTGAGGGACCTGAGCAAAAATCTGATTCAGAGACTGAAAAGGACTGCAGATGCTGTTGGATTCTGACCTCCTTGCACTCGACGTGGATTTTCTGGAGCTACAGAAGCCCAATTGGCGCGCTCTCAACGGCGTTGGAAAGTAGACATCCTGGGCTTTCCAGAAATATATGATAGTCCATACTTTGCCCAAGATTTGATGGCCCAAACCGGCGTTCAAAGTCACCTTCAGAATTCCCAGCGTTAAACGCCGGAACTGGCACCAAAATGGGAGTTAAACGCCCAAACTGGCATAAAAACTGGCGTTTAACTCCAAGAAGAGTCTCTACACGAAAATGCTTCAATGCTCAGCCCAAGCACACACCAAGTGGGCCCAGAAGTGAATTTTTATGTCATCTACTCATCTCTGTACACCCTAGGTTACTAGTTCTCTATATATAGGACCTTTTACTATTGTATTTTAATCTTCTGATCTTTGGAATCCTTTGATCTTTAGATCTTTTGATCACTTTGGGAGACTGGCCATTCGGCCATGCCTAGACCTTGTTCTTATGTATTTTCAACGGTGGAGTTTCTACACACCATAGATTAAGGTGTGGAGCTCTGCTGTACCTCGAGTATTAATGCAATTACTATTGTTCTTCTATTCAATTCAGCTTGTTCTTATTCCAAGATATTCATTCGCACTCAAGAACATGATGAATGTGATGATTATGTGACACTCATCATCATTCTCACTTATGAACAAGTGATTGACAACCACTTCTGTTCTACAAGCAAACAAGGCTCTAATGTTTATCTCTTGGATTCCTGATACACGATGCATGGTTGATCGCCTGACAACCGAGCGCTCGTCTGACAAACGAGCCAGCCATTTCGTGAGATCAGAGTCTTCGTGGTACAGGCAAGAACTGATGGCGGCATTCAAGAGAATCCGGAAGGTCTAACCTTGTCTGTGGTATTCTGAGTAGGATTCAATGATTGAATGACTGTGACGTGCTTCAAACTCCTGAGGGCGGGGCGTTAGTGATAGACGCAAAAGAATCACTGGATTCTATTCCGGCCTGATTGAGAACCGACAGATGGATAGCCATGCCGTGACAGGGTGCGTTGAACATTTCCACAGAGAGGATGGGAGGTAGCCACTGACAACGGTGAAACCCTTGCATAAGCTTGCCATGGAAAGGAGTAAGAAGGATTGGATGAAGACAGTAGGAAAGCAGAGAGACGGAAGGGACCAAGCATCTCCATTCGCTTATCTGAAGTTCTCACCAATGAATTGCATAAGTATCTCTATCTTTATCTTTATGTTTTATTCATATATCACCCATACCCATTTGAGTCTGCCTGACTAAGATTTACAAGGTGACCATAGCTTGCTTCATACCAGCAATCTCTGTGGGATCGACCCTTACTCGCGTAAGGTTTATTACTTGGACGACCCAGTGCACTTGCTGGTTAGTTGTGCGGAGTTGTGATAGAGAGTTGAGATTGCAATGAGCGTACCATGTTGATGGCGCCATTGATGATCACAATTTCGTGCACCAAGTTTTTGGCGCCGTTGCCGGGGATTATTTCGTGTATGGACAACTGACGGTTCATCTTGTTGCTTAGATTAGGTATTTTTCTTCAGAGTTCTTAAGAATGAATTCTAGAGTTTCATGATGATCTGTTGAAGTCTGGCTGGCTGTGAAGCCATGTCTAATATTATTGGACCGAGGTTTCAACTGATCATCACAAGAGCTTGATGATTTCTATCAATCTTGCTATTGGAGCAATGATCTGCTAAGGCTTGGCTGGCCATTGGCCATGTCTAGTGTTTTGGACCGAAGCTTTCTTTGAAAGCTTGGCTGGCTGTGAAGCCATGTCTAATTCCTGGACCGGAGTCTTAGACTAGCATTGCAATGATTCCTGGAATCCAAATTAAGAATTCTGAAACCTTTAGTTTCTATTTCCATATAATTTTCGAAAAATCCAAAAAAAAAAATTTCAAAATCATAAAAAAAAAACCAAAAATATTTTATGTTTCTTGTTTGAGTCTAGTGTCTAATTTTAAGTTTGGTGTCTTGCATGCATTGTTTATTTGATTTTGGTTCTATTTTCAAGTCAATAGTACAGGGAACTGAAGATTTAGAACATGCAGCAGAGGAATTACACAGAAAAAGCTGGGCGTTCAAAACGCCCAGTGAAGAAGGACAGACTGGCGTTTAAACGCCAGCCAGGGTGCCTGGTTGGGCGTTTAACTCCCAAAAAGGTAGTGCATTGGGCGTTAAACGCCAGAATGTGCACCATTCTGGGCGTTTAACGCCAGGATGGCACAAGAGGGAGGATTTTGTTTTCAAATCAATTTTTTTTCAAGTTTTCAAAGTTTTTCAAAATCAAATCTTTTTCAAATCATATCTTTTCAATCAAATCTTTTTCAAAATCAATTTCTTTCCTTTTTCAAAGATACTTGCTAACAATTAATGATTTGATTGAACAATTCAAGTATGTTGCCTTTTCTGTTGAGGAAGGTTTAATGTTTGAATCATATCTTTTCTTGTTAGGCAAGTCATTAATTTTTAAAATCAAATCTTTTTAAAATTGTTTTCAAATCATATCATTTCAATCATATCTTTTTAAAAGCATAACTTTTCAATCAAATCTTCTTAATCACATCTTTTTCAAAATAATTTTCAATCATATCTTTTTAAATTCTAATTTCAAAATCTTTTTCAAAAATTACTTGATTTCTTTCCCACTCCTGGTTTTCGAAAATCAATTAAAGTTTTTTTAAAATGTTTTCAAAATCTTTCACTTAATTTTCGAAAATTTCTTCCTCTCTTCTCACATCCTTCTATTTATGGAGTACCACTCCTTCTCAATGCACAATTCGAACTCTACCTGATTATGTTCGAATTCTTCTACCCCTTCCTTCTAATTTTCTTCTTCTCTGACACCTCAAGGAATCTCTATACTGTGACATAGAGAATTCCACATTTTCTTGTTCTCTTCTCTTTCATATGAGCAGGAACAAGGACAAAAGCATTCTTGTTGAAGCTGACCCTGAACCTGAAAGGACCTTGAAGCGAAAGCTAAGAGAAGCTAAGGCACAACTCTCTGTAGAGGACCTAACAGAAATCTTCAAAGAAGAAGACATGGCAGCCGAAAACAACAACAATGTAAACAATGCAAGGAAGGTGCTGGGTGACTTTACTGCACCTACTCCCGACTTCTATGGGAGAAGCATCTCTATCCCTGCCATTGGAGCAAACAACTTTGAGCTTAAGCCTCAATTAGTTTCTCTAATGCAACAGAATTGCAAGTTCCATGGACTTACATTGGAAGATCCTCATCAGTTCTTAGCTGAATTCTTGCAAATGTGTGACACTGTCAAGACTAATGGGGTTGACCCTGAGGTCTATAGACTTATGCTATTCCCTTTTGCTGTAAGAGACAGAGCTAGGACATGGTTGGACTCACAACCTAAAGAAAGCCTGGACTTATGGGAAAAGCTAGTCAATGCCTTCTTGGCAAAGTTCTTTCCACCTCAAAAATTGAGTAAGCTTAGAGTGGAAGTCCAAACCTTCAGACAGAAGGATGGAGAATCCCTCTATGAAGCCTGGGAAAGATACAAACAGTTGATCAGAAAATGTCCTTCTGACACGCTTTCTGAATGGAGCATCATAGGTATTTTCTATGATGGTCTCTCTGAACTATCCAAGATGTCTTTGGATAGCTCTGCTGGAGGATCTCTTCATCTGAAGAAGACGCCTACAGAAGCTCAAGAACTAATTAAAATGGTTGCAAATAACCAATTCATGTACACTTCTGAAAGGAATCCTGTGAACAATGGGACAAATCAGAAGAAAGGAGTTCTTGAGATTGATACTCTGAATGCCATTCTGGCTCAGAACAAGATATTGACTCAACAAGTCAATTTGATTTCTCAAAGTCTGTCTGGAATGCAAAATGCACCAAGCAGTACTAAGGATGCTTCATCTGAAGAAGAAGCTTATGATCCTGAGAACCCTTCAATGGAAGAGGTGAATTACATGGGAGAACCCTATGGAAACACCTATAATTCTTCATGGAGAAATCATCCAAATTTCTCATGGAAGAATCAAGACAGACCTCAACAAGGTTTCAATAACAATAATGGTGGAAGAAACAGGTTTAGCAATGGCAAGCCTTTTCCATCATCTTCTCAGCAACAGACAGAGAGTTCTAAGCAGAACACCTCTGACTTAGCAACCATGGTCTCTGATCTAATCAAAACCACTCAAAGTTTCATGAATGAAACAAGATCCTCCATTAGAAATTTGGAGGCACAAGTGGGACAGCTGAGCAAGAAAGTTACTGAACTCCCTCCTAGTACTCTTCCAAGCAATACAGAAGAAAATCCAAAAAGAGAGTGCAAGGCCATCAACATGGCCGAATTTGGAGAGGAAGGAGAGGCAGTGAACGCCGCTGAGGAAGACCTCAATGGGCGTCCATTGGCCTCCACTGAGTTCCCCAATGAGGAACCATGGGAATCTGAGGCTCAAAATGAGACCATAAAGATTCCATTGGACTTACTTCTGCCTTTCATGACCTCTGATGAGTATTCCTCCTCTGAAGAGGATGAGTATGTCACTGAAGAGCAAGTTGCTAAATACCTTGGAGCAATCATGAAGCTAAATGACAAGTTATTTGGAAATGAGACTTGGGAGAACAAACCCCCTTTGCTCACCAAAGAACTGGATGACTTGTCTAGGCAGAAATTACCTCAAAAGAGACAAGATCCTGGGAAGTTTTCAATACCTTGTACCATAGGCACCATGACCTTCAAGAAGGCTCTGACTTAGGGTCAAGTGTAAACCTCATGCCTCTCTCTGTAATGGAGAAGCTAGGGATCTCTGAGGTACAAGCTGCAAGAATCTCACTAGAGATGGCAGACAATTCAAAGAAACAAGCCTATGGACTTGTAGAGAATGTTCTAGTAAAAATTGAAGACCATTACATCCCTACTGATTTCATAGTCCTAGAGACTGGGAAATGCATGGATGAATCCATCATCCTTGGCAGACCTTTCCTAGCCACAGCAAGGGCTGTGATTGATGTTGATAGAGGTGAACTGATCATTCAAGTGAATGAGGAATCCTTTGTGTTTAAGGCTCAAGGATATCCCTCTGTCACCATGGAGAGGAAGCATGAAGAGCTTCTCTCAAATCAGAGTCAAACAGAGCCCCCACAGTCAAACTCTAAGTTTGGTGTTGGGAGGCCACAACCAAATTCTAAGTTTGGTGTTGAACCCCCACGTTCAAACTCTAAGTTTGGTGTTGGGAGGTTCCAACATTGCTCTGAGCATTTGTGAGGCTCCATGAGAGCCCTCTGTCAAGCTACTGACATTAAAGAAGCGCTTGTTGGGAGGCAACCCAATGTCATATTTTATCTATTTTCCTTTGTTATTTTATGTTTTCTGTAGGTTGATGATCATGAGAAGTCACAAAATCAATTAAAAAAGTAAAAACAGAATGAAAAACAGGAAGAAAAACAGCACACCATAGAGGAAGAACCTACTGGCGTTTAAACGCCAGTAAGGCTAGCAGATGGGCGTTTAACGCCCAGTCTGGCACCATTCTGGGCGTTTAACGCCAGAAAGGGGCACCAGACTAGCGTTAAACACCAGGAAAGGGCAAGAACCTGGCGTTAAATGCCAGAAATCGGCACCAGCCCGGCGTTTAACGCCAGAATTGGCTCAAAACGCATTTTTGCACGCCATTTGGTGCAGGGATGACTTTTCCTTGACACCTCAGGATCTGTGGACCCCACAGGATCCCCACCAACCCCACCACCCTCTTTCTTCTTCACCCATTCACCAATCACCTCAATACCTCTTCCCTAAAAACCCTTCACCTATCAAATCCCATCTTCTCTTCACCACTCACATCCATCCTTCATAAAACCCCACCTACCTCACCCTTCAAATTCAAACCACTTTCCCTCCCAAACCCACCCATACATGACCGAACCATTAGCCCCCCTCTCCTATATAAACCTTTCTTCACTCCTTCATTTTCACACAACCTAAACACCACTTCTCCCCCTCTTTGGCCGAACACAAAGCCATTCCCTTGTTCCTCATTTCTTCTTCTTCTACTCTCTTCTTTCTTCTTTTGCTCGAGGACGAGCAAACCTTTTAAGTTTGGTTTGGTAAAAGCATTGCTTTTTGTTTTTCCATAACCATTTATGGCATCCAAGGCCGGAGAAACCTCTAGAAAGAGGAAAGGGAAGGCAAAAGCTTCCACCTCCGAGTCATGGGAGATGGAGAGATTCATCTCAAGGGTGCATCAAGACCACTTCTATGAAGTTGTGGCCTTGAAGAAGGTGATCCCTGAGGTCCCCTTTTCACTCAAAAAGAGTGAATATCCGGAGATCCGACATGAGATCCGAAGAAGAGGTTGGGAAGTTCTTGCCAACCCCATTCAACAAGTCAGAATCTTAATGGTTCAAGAGTTCTATGCCAATGCATGGATCACCAAGAACCATGATCAAAGTGTGAACCCGGATCCAAGGAATTGGCTTACTATGGTTCGGGGGAAATACTTGGATTTTAGTCCGGAAAATGTAAGGTTGGCATTCAACTTGCCTATGATGCAAGGAGATGAACATCCTTACACTAGAAGGGTCAACTTTGATCAAAGGTTGGACCAAGTCCTCACAGTCATATGTGAAGAGGGCGCCCAATGGAAGAGAGATTCAAGAGGAAAGCCGGTTCAATTAAGAAGGCGTGACCTCAAACCCGTAGCTAGAGGATGGTTGGAATTTATCCAACGCTCAATCATTCCCACTAGCAATCGGTCCGAAGTTACTCTAGACCGGGCCATCATGATTCATAGCATCATGATTGGAGAAGAAGTAGAAGTTCATGAGGTTATAGCCCAAGAACTCTATAAGGTGGCGGACAAGTCCTCTACCTTGGCAAGGTTAGCCTTTCCTCATCTCATTTGTCACCTCTGTTATTCAGTAGGAGTTGACATAGAAGGAGACATCCTCATTGATGAGGACAAGCCCATCACTAAGAAAAGGATGGAGCAAACAAGAGACCCCTCTCATCATGAGATCCCTGAGATGCCTCAAGGGATGCACTTTCCTCCACAAGACTGTTGGGAGCAAATTAACACCTCCCTAGGAGAATTGAGTTCCAACATGGGACAACTAAGGGTGGAGCACCAAGAACATTCCATCCTCCTCCATGAAATTAGAGAAGATCAAAGAATCATGAGAGAGGAGCAACAAAGACAAGGAAGAGACATTGAGGAGCTCAAGCACTCCATAAGACCTTCAAGAGGAAGAACAAGCCGCCATCACTAAGGTGGACCCATTCTTTAATTTCCTTGTTCTTTATTCTTCTGTTTTTCGAAATTTTCATGCTTATGTTTGTCCATGTTTGTGTCTTATGATCATTAGTGTCTTAGTGTCTATCCCTTAAAGTTATGAATGTCCTATGAATCCATCACCTTTCTTAAATAAACAATGTTCTTAATTGAAAAAGAGAAAAATTGCATGAATTTTGAATTTTATAACAGATTAATTATTTTGATGTGGTGGCAACACTTTTGTTTTCTGAATGTATGCTTAAACAGTGCATATGTCTTTTGAATTTGTGGTTCATGAATGTTGGCTCTTGAAAGAATGATGAAAAAGGAGACATGTTACTGAGGATCTGAAAAATCATAAAAATGATTCTTGAAGCAAGAAAAAGCAGTGAATACAAAAAAAAAGAGAGAGAAGGAGAAAAACGAAAAAAAATGAAAAAAAAAAGAAAGAAAAAAGAAAGAAATAAAGTTGTGATCCAAGGCAAAAAGAGTGTGCTTAAGAACCCTGGACACCTCTAATTGGGGACTCTAGCAAAGCTGAGTCACAATCTGAAAAGGTTCACCCAATTATGTGTCTGTGGCATGTATGTATCCGGTGGTAATACTGGAAGACAGAGTGCTTTGGGCCACGGCCAAGACTCATAAAGTAGCTGTGTTCAAGAATCATCATACTTAACTAGGAGAATCAATAACACTATCTGGATTCTGGGTTCCTAAAGAAGCCAATCATTCTGAATTTCAAAGGATAGAGTGAGATGCCAAAACTATTCAGAGGCAAAAAGCTAAAAGCCCCGCTCATTTAATTAATACTGATCTTCATAGATGTTTTTGGAATTCATTGCATATTCTCTTCTTTTTATCTTATTTGATTTTCAGTTGCTTGGGGACAAGCAACAATTTAAGTTTGGTGTTGTGATGAGCGGATAATTTGTACGCTTTTTGGCATTGTTTTTAGTATGTTTTTAGTAGGATTTAGTTAGTTTTTAGTATATTTTTATTAGTTTTTAGTTAAAATTCACTTTTCTTGACTTTACTATGAGTTTGTGTGTTTTTCTGTGATTTCAGGTATTTTCTGGCTGAAATTGAGGGACCTGAGCAAAAATCTGATTCAGAGACTGAAAAGGACTGCAGATGCTGTTGGATTCTGACCTCCCTGCCCTCGAAGTGGATTTTCTGAAGCTAAAGAAGCCCAATTTGCGCGCTCTCAACGGCGTTGGAAAGTAGACATCTTGGGCTTTCCAGCAATATATGATAGTCTATACTTTGCCCAAGATTGGATGGCCCAAACCGGCGTTCAAAGTCACCTTCAGAATTCCCAGCGTTAAACGCCGGAACTGGCACCAAAATGGGAGTTAAACGCCCAAACTGGCATAAAAGCTGGCGTTTAACTCCAAGAAGAGTCTCTACACGAAAATGCTTCAATGCTCAGCCCAAGCACACACCAAGTGGGCCCGGAAGTGGATTTTTATGTCATCTACTCATCTCTGTACACCCTAGGCTACTAGTTCTCTATATATAGGACATTTTACTATTGTATTTTAATCTTCTGATCTTTGGAATCGATTGATCTTTAGATCTTTTGATCACTTTGGGAGGCTGGCCATTCGGCCATGCCTAGACCTTGTTCTTATGTATTTTCAACGGTGGAGTTTCTACACACCATAGATTAAGGTGTGGAGCTCTGCTGTACCTCGAGTATTAATGCAATTACTATTGTTCTTCTATTCAATTCAGCTTGTTCTTATTCCAAGATATTCATTCGCACTCAAGAACATGATGAATATGATGATTATGTGACACTCATCATCATTCTCACTTATGAACAAGTGATTGACAACCACTTCTGTTCTACAAGCAAACAAGGCTCTAATGTTTATCTCTTGGATTCCTGATACACGATGCATGGTTGATCGCCTGACAACCGAGCGCTCGTCTGACAAACGAGCCAGCCATTCCGTGAGATCAGAGTCTTCGTGGTATAGGCAAGAACTGATAGCGGCATTCAAGAGAATCCGGAAGGTCTAACCTTGTCTGTGGTATTCTGAGTAGGATTCAATGATTGAATGCTGTGACGTGCTTCAAACTCCTGAGGGCGGGGCGTTAGTGACAGACGCAAATGAATCACTGGATTCTATTCTGGCCTGATTGAGAACCGAGAGATGGATAGCCGTGCCGTGACAGGGTGCGTTGAACATTTCCACTGAGAGGATGGGAGGTAGCCACTGACAACGGTGAAACCCTTGCATAAGCTTGCCATGGAAAGGAGTAAGAAGGATTGGATGAAGACAGTAGGAAAGTAGAGAGACGGAAGGGACCAAGCATCTCCATTCGCTTATCTGAAGTTCTCACCAATGAATTGCATAAGTATCTCTATCTTTATCTTTATGTTTTATTCATATATCACCCATACCCATTTGAGTCTGCCTGACTAAGATTTACAAGGTGACCATAGCTTGCTTCATACCAACAATCTCCGTGGGATCGACCCTTACTCGCGTAAGGTTTATTACTTGGACGATCCAGTGCACTTGCTGGTTAGTTGTGCGGAGTTGTGATAGAGAGTTGAGATTGCAATGAGCGTACCATGTTGATGGCGCCATTGATGATCACAATTTCGTGCACCACACATCCTATGAGACTAACTAAATAATAAGATCCCAATAAGAAAAGAGAAAGAGCAATAAAAGTGAAAAGGAAAGAAGCACAATAAGAAACAATGCTAGGCACCAAGGGTTTTAAGATTGAGGCATGTGTCTGTAGTGTTCATGTGCAAGGGATATGTTTGGATAAATAAGCTCTTAGGGGTGCCTCATCACTTGGTAACTTGGATTAACTAATCTGGGATTATCAGCTGAAAGCCCACTATCAAGAGTGACCTTTGCTATAGAACACTTAGTAACCCAAAGAGGTGCTGGACACCAAGGTCTCAAGAAAGAAAAATAACAAACCATGTGCCTGTGGTGTGTATGTATGAGGGAAAGAGACTTGGGGGAGTAAGTCTGTAGGGGTGTCTTAACACCTAGCACCTTGAGCCAACTGGTTCGGGAGTGTTGACTGAAAGCTTATCATAAAGAGTTGCCCTCTTATAGAGCACTTAGCCAAAAGAAGAATGTAATAAACCTTGGAAAAGAAAGAAGGATCAACAATTAAGAAGTCTCAAAGGATGTAATCAAGAGAGTGACCAAGGACTTGATAAAGGCCTGAAACCTAGTAAAGGAAAGAACCTAAGTTGCTATGCATGAAACCCCATAAACTAGGAATTCTACTTCTATATTATCTTCTTGATCTTTCATTCATTCTTCCTATGTTTCAGTACTTGCTTAGGGACAAGCAAGCTTTGAGTTCGGTGTTGTGATGCCAGGACATCTAGGCCAGTTTCACTAACCTTTTCTTCACTGTTTTAAGGTAGTTTCATGCATTTTCTTAGTGAATAAGGCAAGTTTTGGATGAAAATACACTTACACCTTGATTCAAGCAACTATTGTGAATTTCACATGATTTCATGAGGATTTTGCCAGAATTGAATGATAAATTGATGATGCATAATTTCATGACTTTGGCTAGAGCTTTGATGCACTTTATTTGCTTGATTTCAGGACAAAGGAAGCAAGGAAGAACCACGTTAGTGGTCACGTTAATACTCACGTTAATCTAGTTAACGTGACCACTAACGTGGAATGGTAAATAGCTTGCAATGTTAAGGAGAAAAGTGATCACCAATAATGCCCACAAAGCCATCATAAGCCCACGCTAATTGTCACGTTAACTAAGTTAACGTGGTAGTTAACGTGGAGACAAAAGAAAGCTCCAACGTTAGTGGTAAACGTGAACACCACTAACGTTCCAAGATTTGGCAATGAGCCACGTTAAGAGTCACGTTAACTTAGTTAACGTGAACTCTAACATGGAAGAGAGGAACAATGCCAACATTAGTGACACTCACCTTTGTCACTAACGTTGGATCAACTAGCATTGCCCACGTTAGTGGTCACGTTAAGACCACTAATGTGAAAGTTAACGTAGAGCTGAGATTGATGAGCCAACATTAGTGACACTCACCTTTGTCACTAACGTTGGAAGATGGCATTACTACCACGTTAGTGGCCACGTTAACTTAGTTAACATGAGCTCTAACGTGGAGAGTAGGGGCACTTTGAGCGTTAGTGACAAAGGTAAGTATCACTAATGCTCTCGAAGGTGAGGCGTAACCACGTTAAGAGCCACGTTAGTTACACTAACGTGAACTCTAACGTAGAGACAAAGGGCATAAGGCAACGTTAATGGGAAAGGTGAGTCCCAATAACGCTTGCGAATGGTTATAAGCCAACGTTATTGGGAAAGGTGAGTCCCAAAAATGCTAGCAAATATTTACAAGGCAATGTTAGTGTTCACGTTAGTCCCACTAACATTGGAGTTAACGTAGGCTATATGGGGTTGGAACGTTAGTGAAAATTATGATTGCCACTAACGTTCTCGAACCCACAATGTCACTTAATGTTAACTTTGCTAACGCCCATGCCTAATTCATACTTCTCTGTAAGCTGGGCCCACTAAAGATTGGAACTGCTTCAACCCAAGATCCAAAGCCCACATCCAAGACTTGAAGAACTCACTAGAAGATCAAGAGGAGTAGTATATATAGGAGTAGTTTTGAACTATAGAGGAGCTTGGCACCTTGGAAAACTACTCTCTGTATATTTACTTTTCTGCACTTTTAGCTGGGATGTATTATTTTCTGCCATTTTCCATTTCTAGAGCAATGAACAACTAAATCCCTTTCATTGGGTTAGGGAGCTCTGTTGTAATTTGATGGATCAATTATAGTTTTCATTCTCTTCTTCTTTCTTCTCTTTTGATTTACTAGAAAGCTTTCGATCTTAATTCAATTTGTTAGTTGTATTGGAAAAGAAACTCTCCATAATTGGATCTCCTCTGAGCCTTGGAAAAGGGATGAGGAGATCATGCTAGAAATACTTTCTCATGTTGGACCAAATTGGGGTTTGGGCAGATATAGTGACATGTAATCCTCCCAACACTTTGATTTGGAAATACATGTGGTATAATCAGTGACCATACTTCATCTCTTCCCATGAGCAATTAAATCAAGGAATTGGACAATTGTTCAAGCTTATAGAAATTGGATTACTAAGGAATTGGAATCTAATCACCTAAGATTACCAAGGAGATCAATAGATGCATTGATTGAGGAAGAGATGAAAATGAACTTGTCCGGAGAATACAACATCTCCTGAGCCCAATGAATTCCCCATTTCTGATCTTACCCATTCTCTTTATTTTCTGTCATTTATTTTCATGCTCATTACCCTAAATACCCATTTAAGTTTTTGCACTTTATTTTCTGCTATTTACTTTTCCGCCATTTAATTTTCTGCAATACTCAAACTACACTCTATTTAGCTCAACTAGCATACTCTTCCAACTAAAGTTGCTTGACCAATCAATCCCTGTGGGTTTCGACCTCACTCTATTGTGAGTTTTTACTTGATGACAAATTCGGTATACTTGCCGAAGGGAAATTTGTTGAGAGACAAGTTTTCACGCATTAAGCATATGAGAATGCAAAGATCTACAAAGAGAACACAAAAAGATGGCATGATCAAAAGATAGCAAGTAGGGAGTTAACTGTAGGACAAAAGGTGTTATTGTACAATTCTAGACTTAGGTTCTTCCCTTGGAAGCTTAAGTCTAGATGGTCTGGACCGTTCACCATCATCAAGGTGTACCCGTATGGTCAAGTGGAGCTCATGGAGGAGAAAACACAGAGAACATTCACTACAAATGGCCATAGACTCAAGCATTACCTGGGGGACTCACTGGATGAAAGGAGAGTGAGCTACGACCTCAACTGAAAAAGGAGGAACGTCAAGCTAGTGACGATAAGGAAGCGCTGGTTGGGAGGCAACCCAACACTTTATATCCTTTTGATTTATTACTTTATTAGAAGTATATTGTGAATATTAGCCTAGGAAGTTAATTTCAGTTTTGATAGTTAAGATAGCTTTGTGAGTTAACTTGTCTCCTATTTTTGGAAGTGCAGCTGGATGAAAGCATTTACTGATGATGATGAGTGATTGGGCTAAGAACTAGCTAAAAAGCTAAGTTTGGTGTGGCCACTCACCAACTTGATATAGGCTTACAACCATTTGGATAAATTAAATTTTTAAGGAGTAAGCCCAGAGATTAAGTTTGGTGTGGCCACCACCATACGAGAATCAATCAGCAAGTCCAATACCACTCAATTTGGAAGCATTTAATACATTGGTGGAGGCTTGCATGAGAATTTCAATGTGTTCAGTGGAGATTAAAAGCAAAGAATGTGAAAGGATTGGAATTACTTCTTCCCTATGAACACATTAAAAATCCAATGATGAACCCAATTTATTGAAATGCAAATGAATTAAGTTTTGTGTCCCAAGAGACACCCATCAGTTGCAACTCCATTCACCAGCATTGAAAAGGAATGTGGAGGATCATTTTGTCATTACTGATGGGGTTTTCGGTTTCTTTTTTTCAGGAGATTGAATGGGGCCCACTTGATAGATAATAAGGAGGTCAAATTGTACTTACACTTTGGAACTCAACATATTCAGAGGGCACAGTGGGATAAGGGTTGGCTCCTCTTCCCACGCTAGGTGCCACTCCCCAAGTGGAAAATATTAAATTCCCTTCTTTTCCCACCATTCCAACCACATCATTCACTCCTATAAATCCCCTACCCTTCCCATTCCCTCCAACTTCAGAACCCATTCCATACACAAAACAAACTCACAGAGACCTTTCTTTTATTTTTCTTTTCTTTTCTCGTTCTTCTTTCTTTCTATCTTTCTACTTGATTGGGACAATCAAGTGCTAAGTTTGGTGTTGGGGCAAAACTTTGTTTTGCTTGTGTTTCTTTGCAACACTCCATTAATACCTCAGAACCCTCAAACACCCTCTCTCTCTCTCCACCCAATGGCACCACCAAGATCCTCAACCTCAAAGAAAAGAAATACCAAAGAATCAACCTCAGGTTCCTCAAGCTCAAACTTCAATGAGTACAAATTCCTCTCAACATTCAACCAAAACCAATTCTATGGTTGGGTGAGTGAGAGGGAGATCATCCCAGAGGTCGGCTTCCAACTAGGAAGGAATCAACACCTTGAGATCAACATTAAGATCAACAACAGGGGCTGGGCACTCTTCTATAACCCACCAAAGAAAGTGGTGGAAGGAGTGGTAAGGGAGTTTTATGCCAATGCTGTGCCACAGCCAGGGCAAACTTATGGGTATATTAACTGTGTGAGGAGAAAGTCCATTGACTATAGTCCCTCTAACATAGAAAGCGTGCTGATGGTGAAAAGGATCAACTCCACTCAGAGTTATGAGGAGAGGATGAAGCAACCAGACCCAGGATTTGATGAAATCCTGAATGAAATCTGTGTACTAAATATGCAGTGGATCAATGACAAAGATGGAAAACCCAACCAGTTGAGGAAAAGAGACTTGAGCCCCCAAGCTAGGGGTGGTTAGACTTTGTGAGAAGATCTTTGATCCCTACATCAAACACATCTGAGGTGACCAAGGAGAGGGCTGTACTTATATACAGTATAATAAAGGGAGAGGATGTGAATGTTGGGGAGTTGATTGCCAACAACATTAACAAGATACTGAAAAGCACTAACGAGAGCACAAGATTGGCATTCCCCAGCATCATACAAGAGCTATGTGATAACGCTAGAGTTGAGAAGGTGATTGATGAGGTGTTGGTGAAGCAAGATAAGTCTATAACTGCCAAGAAGATAGCCAAGGTGTTGGCCATCAATCCACTTCAAAGGGCTAGAGAGCATAGAGCTCATGCTCATGTGCTACAACCATAACAACAAGAGGAAGAGGAGGTAGAGGAGCAACCATAATTTCTAGCACTTCAACCACTACCATACCAACAATACCAACAATTTCTTGAAGGAATAAACTGGGAGCAGCTGCAAGGAGATGTGCACCAAATGAAGGGAGATCTGCATTAATTGAGAGAAGACGTCAACCAATTTTAAAGTAGCCAAAGGGAGAAATAAAACGATGTGGATGAGAAGATACACAACCTCCAAGGAAGTTTTGAGCAAGCAAGGAAGGAGCAATAAGAGGAGTTCGATTGGGGTGAGGTGCGAAGTGCACTTAACAAGGTGGTGGAGCAAAATAAATGGCAGCAGAGAAACTTTGCTGAGTTCAGGCATCTCTATGATGCCCGGACCATTTCAATAAGACAATATGATATCAACAAATAAGCGAAGCTGAAACACTTGTGTAATGCTGTAGCCGCCATCAACCCCAGATACCTAACTTTCATGCAAGGGCTAGAGAAATTAAGTGCTAGACAAGAGGAGATCCTAGCTAAGCATAAGTAGGATGAAAGAGATTATATGGTAAGGCTGGGATTCTGGAAGCCCAAGGACAAAAAAGCACAAGAAGGATCCTCCAAAAAGGATGGAGATGACTCCTCCCCCTCCAAGAAGAAGGACAAAGGCAAGGCGCCAATGAACTAAAGAAGCTGCATAAGGTTGTTGAGTTCCATAGTTGACATTTCTTAAATTTATGAATTTTGTTTAAGTTTTTGTTTGATCACTTTATAATAATGTTAGGATAGTTTATGTTTTATTTTGCTTGAAGTCTTTTGTGAGTCCTTTAATATGCAAGAAAGAAAATGCAGTGATAACTGGAGTCTTTATTTACATCAATAAAGTAGAGTTTGTCTCCATAAGAATTGTTGTGAGTATGTAAGAACAAGAGTAAATGAGACTAAGACCAAGAAAGCTTATTCAAAAGAACTAAGGAACAAAAGACTAAGTGAAGAACCTTGAATGAAGTAAAAAGAAAATGAGTTATGAAAGATAACTAGTCCTAGGAGGCATGACAAGTAGAAGTTGAGGGGTGTTCCTTGACTATCTATAGAACCAAGAAGTAGTAAGCAACAAAGACCCAAGGCTCTGAGCATCAACTACTAGGGAGGGAAGAGAAACAATGAAAAACTCAAAAAGAGTTAGAAACCCTAGTAGATGCTTGTGGTGAAGATGTGTCAAGAAGAGGCCCGGGCAAGTAAATTCTCAAGCATGTTTCAACACCTAGCACCCTAAAGCCAACTGGCTTGGGAGTGTTGATTGAAAGCCCAACTAAAGGGTTGTCTTGAGACAAAACACTTAGAGTCATGGTCAATAAACAAAAAATAAGCACAAAAGAGGAAGAAAAAAAAGAGTTAACCCTTACTACTTTAACGTGATAATCAATGAAAAAGACCCTTAAGACACATACATGGAAAAACCCTTAAGGATTTAGGAGCTCTTTGTGATATTCAAAGAATTCATGCATGTGTTGAGCACTTAGTCCAAATCTTAGTTATATTGCATCCATTCAAGGTCAAGTCTCAATTCACCAAAAAGACCACTCACATTGATTTGCTTGGGACAAGCAAAGCTTAAGTTTGGTGTTGTGATGACTTACATCATCTACCCTTTTTCTTGCATAAAAAGAACCATAAAAGAGGCATAATCTCATTTGATCATTGCAATTCATGCCTTAATTGATGAATATCATAGTACATTGCTTTGAAATGAGTTTGTGCTGAATTTCAGGTGGAGAAGACATCAAAACTGGGAAAGAAAACAACAAAACAAGTGGGGCGTGTGAAGCAGGCGTGCCACTTGGAACAAACACCACATAAATGTATTAGCGTGGCACGCCAGAAGCTGGGCGTGGCACGCTGGTACAACATTCCAGAGAGCAAAAATGAAGACCATCAAACGGGCGTGGCACGCCAGGAGCAGGGCGTGGCACGTCAATTCGTTACTAGAAGAACCATCACTATGGAGTGCCACTTTATGTCGAAGGCGTGGCACGCCAACCCCAGAGTTTACTTACACGTGCCACTTGAGGACCAAGGCGTGGCACACCAAGCCTATGAGACCGACAATTGAATGGGCGTGCCACTTGAGTAACAAGGCGTGGCACGCCAGTGAACAAGGAGACAATGCAAAAGCTGGGCGTGCCACTTGGTATTGAAGGCGTGGCATGCCAGCTCAAGAAGACCCACTAAGGCGTGCCATTTGAGTGATGAGGCGTGGCACGTCAGCACCTAAAGAGGCCAAATAAAGCTGGCGTGCCACTTGGTATCGAAGGCGTGGCACGCCAACTCAATCATCTCACTTTGGCGTGCCACTTGAACATCCAGGCGGGGCACGCCAACCTCTGGGACCATGGCAAATGAAAGGCGTGACACGCCAGTCTCATGGCGTGGCACACTGGTAGTGTTTTCCAGAGGAGAAATTAAAGGGCCAGTAAACTCAGGCATGGCACTTTGGAGATGAGGCGTGGCACGCCAGCAATATGATAGAGCAAATGAAGGGCGTGACACGCCAGTCTCATGGCGTGGCAAGCTGGTAGTATTTTCCAGAGAGGAAGAAGAGGAGCCAATGAACTCAGGCGTGCCACTTGGATAACGAGGCATGGCATGCCATCAAGAGTGTAAAGTTTTAAGAAGGGCGTGGCACGCTAGACCCTGGGCGTGCCACGCTGGTACAAACTTCCAGAAGCATAGAGATAAAGAAGATGACCTTGGGCATGCCACTTGGTGTCGAAGGTGTGGCAAGCCAGGTTACTTGGCCATTTAAAATGTCCTGGGCGTGCCACTTTAGCTAGAAGGCATGGCACGCTGGGGGTTAAACAGAGGATGGCGTGCCACTTGAATGAAGAGGCGTGGCACGCCAAATCAGAAACAGAAGGAACGTGACACGCCAGAGAAGCGCCAGTCACACGCCAGCTGGAAGATCACATTTGTTGAGTTTCTTTTCCCTCCAAATTGTAATTTTCTTCACTTTTGTAATTTTCCTTTATTTTCTAGATCTAGAAGTAGTATAAATACCCTTGGAAGTATTGAAAAAGGGTTAGCAAGTCACAGAGATTAGTTTTGGGGATTTCACTTTTACTTTCCACACTTCATCTCTTCCATCTTTTGTACTTTCTCTCTGAGCTATGAGTAGCTGAATTCCCTCTCATTGAGAGATGGAGCTCTATTGTAGTTGATGGATTAATGATAGTGAATTTCTACTTCTCTTCATCTTCTCTTTGATTTGCTATAAGGAATTTCGATTTTCATGCTTAGTGTTCAATTAACTTGGAAAAGGGATTAAATGCAAAATGGGTTTCATGAGAACCTTGGAAAAGGAAACATGAAACCATGCTAGAAATCCCTTCTCACACTTGAGTAGAATCTAGGTTTTGGTGTTTGGATATGGTGACATACAATCCTCCCTCTACTTGGACCTATGATGATGTGTGGTATAATCAGGGACCAAGCATATCTCTCTTCATGAGCAATTAGACCAAGGAATTGGCTATTGATCAAGATCTGAGAGATTGAGTCACCAAGGGATTGGGGCTCAATCAATCATGATTGCCAAGAGGTCAATGAGTTGCATGATTGAAGAGGATATGAGCTGAATTTAATCCAAAGAGACAATATCTCCTGATCTTAATGAATTCCCCCATTCTTATCTTTCTCATTCTTTTATAGCTTTACTTACATTCTGCAAAATCCCATTCCCCTTTACATTCCTGTTATTTCCATTTCTACATTTTATTGCTTTCTTTTATTCCTTTGCCATTTATGTTCCTGCCATTTATAGTTATGCACTTACAACTTATCCTGTTGAGCTTGACTAATTCACCAATTGATTAAAATTGCTCAAATCTACCAATCTCTGTAGATACGATCCCACTCCACTGTGGGTTAATACTTGATGATAATTTTGGTGCGCTTGCCAAGAGCAGATTCATCAATATTATTGGGGGGAGTGAATTCCAAACTCATCAGAAAGCATAATAAAATGACAAGAAATATAAAATGTAACACTACCAAATACAAAGAAATAACAATGACAAAGCAATTAAACAATAAAGGAACATAAAACATGAAATTACATTAAAGGAAATTAAAATCAACAAAGTACTCATATATATGAAAGTGGCAAGAAGAACTAAGAGAGTAAAGATGTAGCAACAAGAAATTGAAAGAAAAAGTAGTTGAAAACAAAAATTAAAACTAGATCTAAGAAAATCTACCCTAATTCTAGAGAGAAGGGAGAGCTTCTCTCTCAAGAATTCTAGCCTAAAACATGATGAAATCTCAAACTAACACTACTCAGTTCCTCCCCCTTCAATCCCTAGTTCAATAGCATTAGAAATGGGTTGGATTGGGCCCAAAATGCTTCAGAAATCACCCCCAGCGTATTGCCTTTAAGTTGGTCATGTGCTGCTTCCCATGCGTACGTGTGGGTCACGCGTACGCGTCGTTGGCAATTTTCTCTTCCACGCATGTGCGTGTGGTGATGTGTATGCGTCATTTGGCAGATGTCCCTCCCACGCGTAAGCATGGGTCACGTATTCTGCAAATCCTCATTTCTTCATGAATTCTTCATTTTTGCATGTTTTTTCTCTATTTTTTCAACCCAATCTTTTTTTCTCATCCTGAAATCACTTAACAAACATATCAAGGCATCGAATGGAATTAAAGTGAATTAAATTTACCAATATTAAGGCCTAAAAAGCATTTTTTTGACTCTTAATCACAAATTAAGAGAAATTCACAAAATCATGCTATCTCATTCAATAAATGTGAGAAAAGTCCATAAAATCCTGTGAATTCAACACAAGATAAACCCTAAAATTGTGGTTTATCAACAAGCTCGAACTAGAAGTAAAGGACATAAAAGCATAGCCTGACAGCTTATTCGAACATGGGAACACACCAATTCGACCCTTGGGATACATCTTATTATACACTACCTTCGGAAAAGGTACACAGTCAAGGACCTTAAGCATCGATTACATTGTAGTCGACGTGAACTCAGCCAATAACGCCCTAATAGGACGAACAACCCTAAACAAGCTAGCCGCCGTTGTCTCCATCCCTCACCTCTGCATGAACTTCCCCATAACTGAGGGAATCGCCACTATCAAGGGAGACCAAAAGCTCGCAAGACAATGTTATAATGAGAGCCTTAGCCTGAAAAGTAATTCAGGTGGAAAAGAAGTCAACACCATCGAGTTGGGAGGAACCCGAGTTCATGATGAGCTGCACCCCCGACCCGAAGGCGAAACCGAGGAGGTCCAAATCGGAAACGCTCCTAAGAAGACAACGAGCATTGGAGCAAACTTAAAAGAAAGTCTAAAAGAATAACTCATCGACTTACTGACAAAAAACTCTGACCTCTTTGCCTGAAAAGCCTCCAACATTCCTGGCATAGACCCCGACCTGATGTGCCACAAGCTCGTAGTATACGCTGGCTCCCGACCTGTTCAGCAAAAGCGCAGAAAGATTGGACCCGAGTGGACACAGGTCGTGGAGGAACAAGTGCAGGTCTTGCTGGAGGCAGGATTCATAAGGGAGCTAAAATACCCACTCTAGCTAGCCAACGTCGTATTGGTAAAAAAATCAAATGGGAAATGGAGAATGTGTGTGGACTACACCAACTTTAAGAAAGCCTACCCAAAAGATCCCTACCCACTTCCAGGCATCAATGCTTTAGTCGATGCAGCTTCAGGCTATAAATATCTATCCTTCATGGATGCTGATGAGCGGATAATTTGTACGCTTTTTGGCATTGTTTTTAGTATGTTTTTAGTAGTTTGAGTTGAGTTTTTAGTATATTTTTATTATTTTTTAGTTAAAATTCACTTTTCTGGACTTTACTATGAGTTTGTGTGTTTTTCTGTGATTTCAGGTATTTTCTGGCTGAAATTGAGGGACCTGAGCAAAAATCTGATTCAGAGACTGAAAAGGACTGCAGATGCTGTTGGATTCTGACCTCCCTGCACTCGAAGTAGATTTTCTGAAGCTACAGAAGCCCAATTGGCGCGCTCTCAACGGCGTTGGAAAGTAGACATCCTGGGCTTTCCAGCAATATATGATAGTCCATACTTTGCCCAAGATTTGATGGCCCAAACCGGCGTTCAAAGTCACCCTCAGAATTCCCAGCGTTAAACGCCGGAACTGGCACCAAAATGGGAGTTAAACGCCCAAACTGGCACAAAAGCTGGCGTTTAACTCCAAGAAGAGTCTCTACACGAAAATGCTTCATTGCTCAGCCCAAGCACACACCAAGTGGGCCCGGAAGTGGATTTTTATGTCATTTACTCATCTCTATACACCCTAGGCTAGTTTTCTATATATAGGACCTTTTACTATTGTATTTTCATCTTCTGATCTTTGGAATCTTTTGATCTTGAGATCTTTGAATCTTTTGATCACTGGGAGGCTGGCCTCACGGCCATGCCTAGACCTTGTTCTTATGTATTTTCAACGGTGGAGTTTCTACACACCATAGATTAAGGTGTGGAGCTCTGCTGTACCTCGAGTATTAATGCAATTACTATTGTTCTTCTATTCAATTCCGCTTGTTCTTTGTCCAAGATATCACTTGTTCTTCAACTTGATGAATGTGATGATCCGTGACACTCATCATCATTCTCACCTATGAACGTGTGACTGACAACCACCTCCGTTCTACCTTAGATTGGGTGTTTATCTCTTGGATTCCTGATACACGATGCATGGTTGATCGCCTGACAACCGAGCGCTCTCCTGACAACCGAGCCAGCCATTCCGTGAGATCTGAGCCTTCGTGGTATAGGCAAGAACTGATGGCGGTATTCAAGAGAATCCGGAAGGTCTAACCTTGTCTGTGGTATTTTGAGTAGGATTCAATGATTGAATGACTGTGACGTGCTTCAAACTCCTAGCAGGCGGGGCGTTAGTGACAGACGCAAAAGAATCACTGGATTCTATTCCGGCCTGACCGAGAACCGACAGATGGATAGCCGTGCCGTGACAGGGTGCGTTGAACATTTCCACTGAGAGGATGGGAGGTAGCCACTGACAACGGTGAAACCCTTGCATAAGCTTGCCATGGAAAGGAGTAAGAAGGATTGGATGAAGACAGTAGGAAAGCAGAGAGACGGAAGGGAAAGCATCTTCATACGCTTATCTGAAGCTCTCACCAATGATATACATAAGTATCTCTATCTTTATCTTTATGTTTTACTCATATATCATCTACACCCATTTAAGTCTGCCTGACTAAGATTTACAAGGTGACCATAGCTTGCTTCATACCAACAATCTCCGTGGGATCGACCCTTACTCGCGTAAGGTTTATTACTTGGACGACCCAGTGCACTGGCTGGTTAGTTGTGCAAAGTTGTGTTTATGCCATGGTATTGAGCACCAAGTCTTTGGGGCCATTACTAGGGATTATTTGAGTTGTGAAAAGTAGTGATCACAATTTCGCACACCAAGTTTTTGGCGCCGTTGCCGGGGAATGTTTTGTGTATGGACAACTGACGGTTCATCTTGTTGCTTAGATTAGGTATTTTTCTTCAGAGTTCTTAGGAATGAGTTCTAGTGTTTCATGATGATCTGTTGAAATCTGGCTGGCTGAGAAGCCATGTCTAATCTTATTGGACCGAGTTTTCAACTTGTCATCACAAGAGCTTGTTGATCTCTATCAATCTTGCTATTGGAGCAATGATCTGCTAAGGCTTGGCTGGCCATTGGCCATGTCTAGTGTTTTGGACCGAAGCTTTCTTTGAAAGCTTGGCTGGCTGTGAAGCCATGTCTAATTCCTGGACCGGAGTCTTAGACTAGCATTGCAATGATTCCTGGAATTGAAATTAAGAATTCTGAAACCTTTATTTTCCATTTTCATATAATTTTCGAAAAAGCACAAAAAAATTTCAAAATCATAAAAAAAAAACCCAAAAATATTTTATGTTTCTTGTTTGAGTCTAGTGTCTAATTTTAAGTTTGGTGTCTTGCATGTATTGTTTATTTAATCTTGGTTCTATTTTCAAGTCAATAGTACAGGGAACTGAAGATTCAGAACATGCAGCAGAGGAATTACACAGAAAAAGCTGGGTGTTCAAAACGCCCAGTGAAGAAGGACAGACTGGCGTTTAAACGCCAGTCAGGGTGCCTGGTTGGGCGTTTAACGCCCAAAAAGGTAATGCACTGGGCAATAAACGCCAGAATGTGCACCATTCTGGGCGTTTAACGCCAGGATGGCACAAGGGGGAGGATTTTGTTTTCAAATCAATTTTTTTTTTCAAGTTTTCAAAGTTTTTCAAAATCAAATCTTTTTCAAATCATATCTTTTCAATCAAATGTTTTCAAAATCAATTTCTTTCCTTTTTCAAAGATACTTGCTAACAAAATAATGATTTGATTGAACATTTCAAGTATGTTGCCTTTTCTGTTGAGAAAGGTTTAATGTTTGAATCATATCTTTTCTTGTTAGGCAAGTCGTTAATTTTTAAAATCAAATCTTTTTAAATTGTTTTCAAATCATATCTTTTCAATCATATCTTTTTAAAAGCATAATTTTTTTTATCATATCTTTTTAATCACATCTTTTTCAAAATAGTTTTCAATCATATCTTTTTGATTTCTAATTTCAAAATCTTTTTCACTTGATTTCTTTTCCACTTTTAGTTTTCGAAAATTATCAACCAATTTTTCAAAATGTTTTTAAATATTTTTAATTAATTTTCGAAAATTTCTTCCTCTCTTCTCACATCCTTCTATTTATGGAGTACCACTCCTCCTCAATGCACAATTCGAACTATATCCCACTAAGTTCGAATTCTCTACTTCTTCCTTCTAATTTTCTGTTCCTCTGACACCTCAAGGAATCTCTATACTGTGACATAGAGGATTCCATATTTTCTTGTTCTCTTCTCTTTCATATGAGCAGGAACAAAGACAAAGGCATTCTTGTTGAAGCTGACCCTGAACCTGAAAGGACCTTGAAGCGAAAGCTAAGAGAAGCTAAGGCACAACTCTCTGTAGAGGACCTAACAGAAATTTTCAAAGAAGAAGAACCCATGGCAGCCAAAAACAACAACAATGCAAGGAAGGTGCTGGGTGACTTTACTGCACCTACTCCCGACTTCTATGGGAGAAGCATCTCTGTCCCTGCCATTGGAGCAAACAACTTTGAGCTTAAGCCTCAATTAGTTTCTCTAATGCAATAGAATTGCAAGTTCCATGGACTTCCACTGGAAGATCCTCATCAGTTCTTAGCTGAATTCTTGCAAATCTGTGACACTGTCAAGACTAATGGGGTTGACCCTGAGGTCTACAGACTTATGCTATTCCCTTTTGCTGTAAGAGACAGCGCTAGGATATGGTTGGACTCACAACCTAAAGAAAGCCTGGACTCATGGGAAAAGCTAGTCAATGCCTTCTTGGCAAAGTTCTTTCCACCTCAAAAAATTGAGTAAGCTTAGAGTGGAAGTCCAAACCTTCAGACAGAAGGATGGAGAATCTCTCTATGAAGCTTGGGAAAGATACAAACAATTGATCAGAAAATGTCCTTCTGACATGCTTTCTGAATGGAGCATCATAGGTATTTTCTATGATGGTCTGTCTGAACTATCCAAGATGTCTTTGGATAGCTCTGCTGGAGGATCTCTTCATCTGAAGAAGACGCCTACAGAAGCTCAAGAGCTAATTGAAATGGTTGCAAATAACCAATTCATGTACACTTCTGAAAGGAATCCTGTAAACAATGGGACAAGTCAGAAGAAAGGAGTTCTTGAGATTGATACTCTGAATGCCATTCTGGCTCAGAACAAGATATGGACTCAACAAGTCAATTTGATTTCTCAAAGTCTGTCTGGAATGCAAAATGCACCAAGCAGTACTAAGGATGCTTCATCTGAAGAAGAAGCCTATGATCCTGAGAACCCTTCAATGGAAGAGGTGAATTACCTAGGAGAACCCTATGGAAACACCTATAACTCTTCATGGAGAAATCACCCAAATTTCTCATGGAAGAATCAAGAGAGACCTCAACAAGGTTTCAACAACAATAATGGTGGAAGAAACAGGTTTAGCAATAGCAAGCCTTTTCCATCATCTTCTCAGCAACAGACAGAGAATTCTAAGCAGAACCCCTCTGACTTAGCAACCATGATCTCTGATCTAATCAAAACCACTCAAAGTTTCATGACTGAAACAAGGTCCTCCATTAGGAATTTGGAGGCACAAGTGGGACAGCTGAGCAAGAAAGTTACTGAACTCCCTCCTAGTACTCTTCCAAGCAACACAGAAGAAAATCCAAAAGGAGAGTGCAAGGCCATCAACATGGCCGAATTTGGAGAGGAAGGAGAGGAAGTGAACGCCACTGAGGAAGACCTCAGTGGGCGTGCACTGACCTCCACTGAGTTCCCCAATGAGGAACCATGGGAATCTGAGGCTCAAAATGATACCATAGAGATTCCATTGGACTTACTTCTGCCCTTCATGAGCTCTGATGAGTATTCTTCCTCTGAAGAGGATGAGTATGTCACTGAAGAGCAAGTTGCCAAATACCTTGGAGCAATCATGAAGCTAAATGACAAGTTATTTGGAAATGAGACTTGGGAGGATGAACCCCCTTTGCTCACCAAAGAACTGGATGACTTGTCTAGGCAGAAATTACCTCAAAAGAGACAAGATCCTGGGAAGTTTTCAATACCTTGTACCATAGGCACCATGACCTTCAAGAAGGCTCTGTGTGACTTAGGGTCAAGTGTAAACCTCATGCCTCTCTCTGTAATGGAGAAGCTAGGGATCTTTGAGGTGTAAGCTGCAAGAATCTCACTAGAGATGGCAGACAACTCAAGAAAACAAGCTTATGGACTTGTAGAGGATGTTCTGGTAAAGGTTGAAGACCATTACATCCCTACTGATTTCATAGTCCTAGAGACTGGGAAATGCATGGATGAATCTATCATCCTTGGCAGACCCTTCCTAGCCACAGCAAAGGCTGTGATTGATGTTGATGGAGGTGAACTGATCATTCAAGTGAATGAAGAATCCTTTGTGTTTAAGGCTCAAGGATATCCCTCTGTCACCATGGAGAGGAAGCATGAAGAGCTTCTCTCAAATCAGAGTCAAACAGAGCCCCCACAGTCAAACTCTAAGTTTGGTGTTGGGAGGCCACAACCAAACTCTAAGTTTGGTGTTGAACCCCCACATTCAAACTCTAAGTTTGGTGTTGGGAGGTTCCAACATTGCTCTGAGCATTTGTGAGGCTCCATGAGAGCCCTCTGTCAAGCTACTGACATTAAAGAAGCGCTTGTTGGGAGGCAACCCAATATTATATTTTATCTATTTCCTTTTGTTATTTTATGTTTTTTGTAGGTTGATGATCATAAGAAGTCACAAAATCAATTGAAAAAGCAAAAACAGAATGAAAAACAGGAAGAAAAATAGCACACCCTGGAGGAAGAACTTACTGGCATTTAAACGCCAGTAAGGCTAGCAGGTGGGCGTTTAACGCCCAGTCTGGCACCATTCTGGGCGTTTAACGCCAGAAAGGGGCACCAGACTGGCGTTAAACGCCAGAAAAGGGCAAGAACCTGGCGTTAAACGCCAGAAATGGGCACCAGCCCGGCGTTTAACGCCAAAATTGGCTCAAAACATGATTTTGCATGCCATTTGGTGCAGGGATGACTTTTCCTTGACACCTCAGGATCTGTGGACCCCGCAGGATCCCCACCAACCCCACCACTCTCTCTCTTCTTCACCCATTCACCAATCACCTCATGACCTCTTCCCCAAAAAACCCTTCACCTATCAAATCCCATCTTTCTCTTCACCACTCACATCCATCCTTCATAAAACCCCACCTACCTCACCCTTCAAATTCAAACCAATTTCCCTCCCAAACCCACCCATATATGACCGAACCATGAGCCCCCCTCCCTTATATATACCCTTCTTCACCCCTTCATTTTCACACAACCTAAACACCACTTCTCCCCCTCTTTGGCCGAACACAAAGCCATTCCCTTCTTCCTCATTTCTTCTTCTTCTACTCTCTTCTTTCTTCTTTTGCTCGAGGACGAGCAAACCTTTTA
Source organism: Arachis stenosperma (assembly GCF_014773155.1). Lineage (NCBI taxonomy): Eukaryota > Viridiplantae > Streptophyta > Magnoliopsida > Fabales > Fabaceae > Arachis > Arachis stenosperma. The sequence continues at coordinate 76,920,226 of NC_080380.1, read as the reverse complement.
AGTTTGGTGTGGTAAAAGCATTACTTTTTGTTTATCCATAACCATTTATGGCATCCAAGGCCGGAGAAACCTCTAGAAAGAGGAAAGGGAAGGCAAAATCTTCCACCTCCGAGTCATGGGAGATGGAGAGATTCATCTCAAGGGTGCATCAAGACCACTTCTATGAAGTTGTGGCCTTGAAGAAGGTGATCCCCGAGGTCCCTTTTTCACTCAAAAAGAGTGAATATCCGGAGATCCGACATGAGATCCGAAGAAGAGGTTGGGAAGTTCTTACCAACCCCATTCAACAAGTCGGAATCTTGATGGTTCAAGAGTTCTATGCCAATGCATGGATCACCAAGAACCATGATCAAAGTGTGAACCCGGATCCAAAGAATTGGCTTACTATGGTTCGGGGGAAATACTTGGATTTTAGTCCGGAAAATGTAAGGTTAGCATTCAACTTGCCCATGATGCAAGGAGATGAACATCCTTACACTAGAAGGGTCAACTTTGATCAAAGGTTGGACCAAGTCCTCACTGACATTTGTGAAGAGGGCGCCCAATGGAAGAGAGATTCAAGAGGGAAGCCGGTTCAATTGAGAAGGCATGATCGCAAACCCGTGGCTAGAGGGTGGTTGGAGTTTATCCAACGCTCAATCATTCCCACTAGCAACCGGTCCGAAGTTACTATAGACCGGGCCATCATGATCCATAGCATCATGATTGGAGAAGAAGTGGAAGTTCATGAGGTTATAGCCCAAGAACTCTATAAGGTGGCGGATAAGTCCTCCACCTTAGCAAGGTTAGCCTTTCCTCATCTCATTTGTCACCTCTGTTATTCAGTAGGAGTTGACATAGAGGGAAACATCCCCATTGATGAAGATAAGCCCATCACTAAGAAGAGGCTGGAGCAAACAAGAGACCCCTCTCATCATGAGATCCCTGAGATGCCTCAAGGGATGCACTTTCCTCCACAAGACTATTGGGAGCAACTGAACACCTCCCTAGGAGAATTGAGTTCCAACATGGGACAACTAAGGGTGGAGCACCAAGAACATTCCATCCTCCTCCATGAAATTTGAGAAGATCAAAGAATCATGAGGGAGGAGCAACAAAGACAAGGAAGAGACATTGAGGAGCTCAAGCACTCCATAAGACCTTCAAAAGGAAGAACAAGCCGCCATCACTAAGGTGGACCCGTTCTTTAATCTCCTTGTTCTCTATTTTCTTGTTTTTCGAATTTTAATGCTTATGTTTATCCATGTTTGTGTCTTATGATCATTAGTGTCTATGCCTTAAAGTTATGAATGTCCTATGAATCCATCACCTTTCTTGAATAAACAATGTTCTTAATTGAAAAAGATAAGAATTGCATGAATTTTGAATTTTATAACAGTTTAATTATTTTGATGTGGTGGCAACACTTTTTGTTCTCTGAATGTATGCTTAAACAGTGCATATGTCTTTTGAATTTGTGGTTCATGAATGTTGGCTCTTGAAAGAATGATGAAAAAGGAGACATGTTACTGAGGATCTGAAAAATCATAAAAATGATTCTTGAAGCAAGAAAAAGCAATGATTATTCAAAAAAAAAAACGAAAAAAAAGGGGAGAGAAAAAGAAAAAAAAAGAAAGAAAAAAAGAAAGAAAAAGAAAGAAATAAAGTTGTGATCCAAGGCAAAAAGAGTGTGCTTAAGAACCCTGGACACCTCTAGTTGGGGACTCTAGCAAAGCTGAGTCACAATCTGAAAAGGTTCACCCAATTATGTGTCTGTGGCATGTATGTATCCGGTGGTAATACTGGAAGACAGAGTGCTTTGGGCCACGGCCAAGACTCATAAAGTAGCTGTGTTCAAGAATCATCATACTTAACTAGGAGAATCAATGACATTATCTGGATTCTGAGTTCCTAAAGACGCCAATCATTCTGAGTTTCAAAGGATAGAGTGAGATGCCAAAACTGTTCAGAGGCAAAAAACTAAAAGTCCCGCTCATCTAATTAATACTGATCTTCATAGATGTTTTTGGAATTCATTGCATATTCTCTTCTTTTTATCTTATTTGATTTTCAGTTGCTTGGGGACAAGCAACAATTTAAGTTTGGTGTTGTGATGAGCGGATAATTTGTACGCTTTTTGGCATTGTTTTTAGTATATTTTTAGTAGTTTGAGTTGAGTTTTTAGTATATTTTTATTAGTTTTTAGTTAAAATTCACTTTTCTGGACTTTACTATGAGTTTGTGTGTTTTTCTGTGATTTCAGGTATTTTCTGGCTGAAATTGAGGGACCTGAGCAAAAATCTGATTCAGAGACTGAAAAGGACTGCAGATGCTGTTGGATTCTGACCTCCCTGCACTCGAAGTGGATTTTCTGGAGCTACAGAAGCCCAAATAGCACGATCTCAACGGCGTTGGAAAGTAGACATCCTGGGCTTTCCAGCAATATATGATAGTCCATACTTTGCCCAAGATTTGATGGCCCAAACCGGCGTTCAAAGTCACCCTCAGAATTCCCAGCGTTAAACGCCGGAACTGGCACCAAAATGGGAGTTAAACGCCCAAACTGGCACAAAAGCTGGCGTTTAACTCCAAGAAGAGTCTCTACACGAAAATGCTTCATTGCTCAGCCCAAGCACACACCAAGTGGGCCCGGAAGTGGATTTTTGTGTCATTTACTCATCTCTGTACACCCTAGGCTACTAGTTTTCTATATGTAGAACCTTTTACTATTGTATTTTCATCTTCTGATCTTTGGAATCTTTTGATCTTGAGATCTTTGAATCTTTTGATCACTGGGAGGCTGGCCTCACGGCCATGCCTAGACCTTGTTCTTATGTATTTTCAACGGTGGAGTTTCTACACACCATAGATTAAGGTGTGGAGCTCTGCTGTACCTCGAGTATTAATGCAATTACTATTGTTCTTCTATTCAATTCCGCTTGTTCTTTGTCCAAGATATCACTTGTTCTTCAACTTGATGAATGTGATGATCCGTGACACTCATCATCATTCTCACCTATGAACGTGTGACTGACAACCACCTCCGTTCTACCTTAGATTGGGTGTTTATCTCTTGGATTCCTGATACACGATGCATGGTTGATCGCTTGACAACCGAGCGCTCGCCTGACAACCGAGCCAGCCATTCCGTGAGATCAGAGTCTTCATGGTATAGGCAAGAACTGATGACGGTATTCAAGAGAATCCGGAAGGTCTAACCTTGTCTGTGGTATTCTGAGTAGGATTCAATGATTGAATGACTGTGACGTGCTTCAAACTCCTAGCAGGCGGGGCGTTAGTGACAGACGCAAAAGAATCACTGGATTCTATTCCGGCCTGACCGAGAACCGACAGATGGATAGCCGTGCCGTGACAGGGTGCGTTGAACATTTCCACTGAGAGGATGGGAGGTAGCCACTGACAACGGTGAAACCCTTGCATAAGCTTGCCATGGAAAGGAGTAAGAAGGATTGGATGAAGACAGTAGGAAAGCAGAGAGACGGAAGGGAAAGCATCTTCATATGCTTATCTGAAGCTCTCACCAATGATATACATAAGTATCTCTATCTTTATCTTTATGTTTTACTCATATATCATCTACACCCATTTGAGTCTGCCTGACTAAGATTTACAAGGTGACCATAGCTTGCTTCATACCAACAATCTCCATGGGATCAACCCTTACTCGCGTAAGGTTTATTACTTGGATGACCCAGTGCACTTGCTGGTTAGTTGTGCAAAGTTGTGTTTATGCCATGGTATTGAGCACCAAGTCTTTGGGGCCATTACTAGGGATTATTTGAGTTGTGAAAAGTAGTGATCACAATTTCGCACACCAGATGCCTACTTGGGATACAAACAAATCTCAATACACATACCCGATCAAGAAAAGACCTTGTTTATAACCCCAAAGGTAAACTACTGCTACATAGTAATGCCTTTCGGATTAAAGAATGCGGGAGCTACATATCAGTGACTGATGAATAAAGTATCTCCACCCACATACAAAAATTAATGGAAGTTTATGTGGAAGACATGCTCGTTAAGACTCAAGAAGACGAGTTGCTACTTTTTGACCTCTCTGAGGTACTTTCCAACATATGGAAGCACGAGATGAGAATAAATCCTATAGAATGTTTTGCCGTATAGGCTAGAAAGTTCCTGGTGTTCATGCTGACCCAAAGAGGCATAGAAGCAAACCCAGACAAGTGCTAGGCTATACTCAACATGAAAAGCCCGACTTACATAAAAAAAGTCCAGCAGCTAAACGGAAGGCTAGCAGCCCTATCCAGGTTCTTAGCCAGATCGGCCCTAAAGTTACTCCCCTTCTATTCAATCTTGAGAAAAGGAAAACAGTTCGAGTGGACCCCAGAATGCGAAAAGGCCTTCCAAGGCTTCAAGAAATTCTTTGGGTAACCACCCATCCTTACTCGACCTACCCAAGGGGAAGAACTCGTTCTATACCAGTCTGTGGGAAATTGAGCAGTAGCCTCGGCCTTAGTCCGAGAAGATGATGAAGGGTAACAACCCATCGACTTCATTAGCAAAGCCTTGCAAGGGGCCGAATTTGCGTACGCCCTTATCCTCACATCCCGAAGGCTCCTTCCGAACTTCTAGACTCACACCATTAAGGTCTACACTAATCAGCCAATGAAACACATTCTACAGAAGATGAATCTGGCAGGGAGAATCCTGCAGTGGGCAGTAGAGCTCTCCGAGTTTGATCTCAGGTATGAAACTTGGATATCCATTAAATCATAGTATCTGGCCGACTTCATTGCCGAATATGTAGATAGCCCAGAAGCACCCATTAGGTGGAGCATGTATGTTGACGGCTCGTCAAACAAAACCGGAAGTGGCGTAGGTGTCATACTGGAAAGTGACCAAGGAACTCGAATAGAACTATCCCTAAAGTTTGAGTTCCACGCTTCCAACAATCAAGCAGAGTGCGAAAGCCTTACTGGCTGGCTTGAAACTTGCTAAAGTAGTCGGAGCAGAAAAAATAACAGTCTTCAACGACTCACAAGTAGTCACCTCACAAATCAATGGGAACTACCAGGTCAAAGACCCCACCATGAGAAAGTATCTGGAAGTCACCTTAGAACAACTCAAATACTTTAAAGAAAGTGAAGTCTAACACATAACTCGGGAACAACAGAAGGAACAACAGAAGGAACAACAGAAGCCTCATCCAAAAGGCCCTACAGTCTCCATCAATTTCAAAAGAGGAGGAAATACTAAACATATCCAACCAAGAGTTAGGATGGATGACTCCTGAAAGAGCATTACCGTTGGCTAAGAATTTTTTCTCGGTTAGAGGAAATAACTTCGTTGCAAGTATAGTTTCCAACCGACAAGCAATGCTCAATCAAAGTTTTAATGATTGGTTGTCACAAGTACAAACCCCAATGAAAATTAACTGAAGTATTCAAACTTTGGGTCGTCTCACAAGGAATCGCAATGAAGTGATCAATTATTGGCTATGAAGACACAAGGGGGGTTGATTTGATAAAAGGGTAAGAAAATAAATGACAAGAAAAGTAAAACAAACAATTAAAGAAAGCAAGTAACAAAAAGAGACATCCATGGCAAGGATTGAGAATATAGGCTTTCTATCTTAGTCACTACTCATAACAATAATTAACAAAAATTTATCTTATTTCGTCATCTCCAACAATGGAATAAAGTACAATATTATCTTCATACGAGAGAAAGTCAAATAAGACTAGTTAATCTCAAACCAAAAGTCCTAATCAACTTACTAATTGAATTAGCAATAGATTAGCATCAATAGAAACAATATTAACTAACAAGTCTAGATCACCAACATAAGTTGGGTCTTCATGACTCAAGATTGCCTAATTCCTCTTTCCAAGCCAAGTATGCTCGAAAATCTACTCTAACATCTAACCAAGCATTTTTTCAAACACTTGGAAGGCATAAAAGAAAAGCATCATAAAAGTGCAACGAAGAATAAATTCTACTACTACCCAATGCAAGAAAAGTAAGATTAACAACTCAAATCAACAATAAAAGAACATAAAACATAAATTGCATTAAAGTAAATCAAGATCCAACAAAGTACTCATAAACATAAAAGATTCTCAAAGGGGAAATTAACAAGAAAACTAAGAAGAACAAAGCTATAAGAATAAGAAATTATAAAGAAAAATAGATGAAACCAAGAATAAAACCCAAGATCTAAAATGCAAATTAACCTAAACACTAATTCTAGAGAGAATAGGGAGCTTCTCTCTCTAGAAAACTAAACTACATGATGCTAACCTAAAAATAATTGCTACCCCTCTGTGCAATCTTCAATTTTGCATGAAACAGCCTCAGGAACGAGTTGGATTTGGGCCTAGGAAGCTCAGAAATTGCCCCCTGCGAATTCACTTTAATGAGGTCACGTGCTTGCTGTGACGCGTACGCATGGGTCACGCATCACCTGGCCTTTTCCTTCTCACGCATACGCGTCATGTCATTAGTACGCGTCGCCTGACGATCCTCATCTTCACGCGTACGCGTCTGTCACACGTGTGTGTCGATGTATGCACTCCAAATCCTTGTTTTTCCATGAATTCTCCGCTTTGCATGCTTTTCTCATCACGTCTTCCATCGAATACTTGCCTTATGAATCTGAAATCACTCAACAAACATATCAAGGCATCGAATGGAATTAAAGTGAATTAAATTTAGCTATTTTAAGGCATAAAAAGCATGTTTTCACTCTTAAGCGCAAAATTATGAAAAATTATAAAACCATGATATTTCATTGAATAAATGTGAGATAAGATGATAAAAATCCCCCAAATTAAGAACAAGATAAACCACAAAATTAGGTTTATCAACTCCCATAGTCAACTACCTCAAATTTGAGATCCTCCCCGTAGAAGAAAGCGAGGCAAAAAGGCTTAAAAAAAGACACAGAACTACACACTGATCCACGACATTCTATACAATAGAGGAATCTCAACACCCCTCCTAAAATGCATCCCAACCTCTGACACAAAGGGAGTCCTAAAAGACATTCATAGTGGCATGTGCAAAAACCAACTAGGAGCTCAGGCCCTAGACAAGAAGGAAATCCGAGCCGGCCTCTTTTAGCCGGCCTTGCAAAAGGAGGCGGCCGTGTTTGTCAAAATGTGCCCTCCTTGCCAAAAAGACGCTAACTTCCATGTAGCGCCCCCCGAAGAACTCATCAGCGTCACCTAACCCTGGCCTTTTGTAAAATAGGGACTTGACCTACTCGAACCATTCCCAATAGGATCAGGCCAAGTCGAGTACCTTATAGTAGGGGTCAACTACTTCACTAAGTGGATTGAAGCAGAGCCCTTAGCCACTATCACCACTCAAAAAAGTCAGAAATTCTTATACAATAACATTGTCACAAGGTTTGGAGTCCCTCACTCCATCACCACGGACAACGCGACCCAATTCACTAATTCAAGCTTTAAGAACTTAGTGGCTGATCTAAAGATCAAGCACCAGTTCACCTCCGTAGAACACCCCCAAGCCAACGGACATGCCGAAGCGGCAAACAAAGTCATACTAGCCGAGCTAAAATGCTGAATACAAGATGTAAAGGGAACTTGGACAGACGAGCTCCCCTAAGTACTATGGGCAAACCGGACCACCTAACATTCTACGACCGAAGAATCACCATTCTGACTTGTTTACGGAATGGAGGCAATGATTCCCAAAGAAGAAGATGAAAGGTTGCCCAAGGTCATCTTCTACAACGAAGAACTCAACCTATGGGCCCAGAGAGAAGAGATTGACTTATTCCCAGAAGTCCGAGAAAGTGCTTGGATTAGAGAGGAAGCCCTAAAGCGTTGAATGGCTCTAAGATTCAACAAAAAGTGATCAAGAGGAGCTTCGCCACCAACGACCTTATCCTAATCCAAAACAACATCGGGAGACAGAAATCAGGTGAAGAAAAGTTGGTTGCGAACTGGAAAGGACCTTACAGGGTAACCGAAGTCCTAGGCAAGGGTTACAACAATGTGTCCGACCTCCAAGGGCAAGAGCTCTCGACGTCCTGGCACACGTGTAACCTGAGAAGATGTTATAGTTAGAAAGCCTTGAACCAAGGTGCACTCTTTTTCCTGAAAATAAGGATTTTTTAATGAGGCACCAGGACAAGTGATGAGCGGATAATTTATACGCTTTTTGGCATTCTTTTTACATAATTTTTAGTATGATTTAGTAGTTTTTAGTATATTTTTATTAGTTTTTAAGCAAAATTCACATTTCTAAACTTTACTACGAGTTTGTGTATTTTTCTGTGATTTCAAGTATTTTTGGCTGAAATTGAGGGACCTGAGCAAAAATCTGATTCAGATGTTGAAAAAGGACTGCTGATAAGTTGCAAGCTAGAGTCAAATGCCAGAAACAAGTTACAAACTGGCGTTTAACTCCAAAGAAGGCCTCTACACGTGAAAGCTTCAATGCTCAGCCCAAGCACACACCAAGTGGGCTCGGAAACGGATTTCTGCATCATTTACTTATTTCTGTAAATCCTAGTAACTAGTTTAGTATAAATAGAACTTTTTACTATTGTATTAGACATCTTTTTGATCATCTATGATCTTGGGATCAGGTCTTTTTCCCTATTTTCGAATTCATATGCCATTTGGAGAGGCTGGCCATTCGGCCATGCCTAGACCTTATCACTTATGTATTTTCAACGGCGGAGTTTCTACACACCATAGATTAAGGTGTGGAGCTCTGCTGTTCTTCGAGTATTAATGCAAAGTACTATTGTTCTTCTATTCAAGTCATGCTTATTCTTACTCTAAGATATTCATTCGCACACGGTGGAGCTCTGCTGTTCTTCGAGTATTAATGCAAAGTACTATTGTTCTTCTATTCAAGTCATGCTTATCTTACTCTAAGATATTCATTCGACACAAGAGATGAATGTGATGATTATGTGACACTCATCACCATTCTCTGATGATTATGTGACACTCATCACCATTCTCACTTATGAATGCGTGATTGACAACCACTTTCGTTCTACATGAAAATAGGCTTGAATGTATATCTCTTGGGTTTCTAATCAACGATTCACATCGACTCCCCTCTGACAACGGGGCATCTAAATCCGAGATTAGAACCTTTGTGGTTGATAATGGCGTTTTGAGTGTCGGTCTAGATTTTCTTCTTATAGAAAGAATTACTTCGTTGTAAGCATAGTTCTAAACCAACAAACAATTCCCACATCAAAAATTTTAGTTGTCACAAGGAACAAACCCCAAATAAGAAATAACCGGAGTATTTATACTCCGGGTCGTCTCACAAGGAGTTACAATGAAGTGTATGATTATTGGCTATGAGGGGTATAGGGGGGTTTTGGTTGATTAGAGGGGCAATAAAATAAAAAGACAAGAAAAGTAAATTGAGCAAGTAATTAAAGAAAGCAAGTAATAAAGAGAGACATTCATGGCAATGAATTGAGATCATAGGCTTTCTATCCTAGTCATGCATGATTAATTCATCTTATTTAGTCAACTCCAACAAAGAGGGAGAAAGTCAAACAAGATAATCAATCATATCACAAATATAAACAAGAATTTATCTCATTACGTCAACTCCAACAAATAGGGAGAAAATCTAATGAGACTAGCTAATCTCAATCCAAAAGTCCTAATCAACTCACTGATTTAATTAACAAAAGATTAGCGTCAATGGAAATAATATTCCATAAGTCCTAATCAACTTACTAATTAAATTAGCATAAGATTAGCGTCAATGGAAACAATACTAGCTAACAACTCTAGATCGCCAACATGAGTTGGGTTTTCATGACTCAAGATTACCCAATCACTCTTTCCAAGCCAAGAATGCTCAAAATCTACTCTACCATCCTTCAAAGCATTTTATCAATTAGCAAAAGATTAGCGTCAATGGAAACAATACTAGCCAACAACTCTAGATCGCCAACATGAGTTGGGTTTTCATGACTTAAGATTACCCAATCACTCTTTCCAAGCCAAGAATGCTCAAAATCTACTCTACCATCCTTCCAAGCATTTTATCAAACACTTGGAAGGCATACAAGGAAAGCATAGTAAAATTGCAAGGAATGTAAAGCTACACTACTCAATTGCAAGGAATTAAACAACAACAAATCAATTGAACAATAAAGAAACATGAATCATAAATTGCATTGAATTGAAAATAGCAGAACAAAAAGTGCATCAACAACAAAGTAAGCAATTACAAGAATGAGATACAAATTAAAGGGAGAAAGAGTAGAGGAACAAGGAATTATAAAAGAAAAGTGAATCAAAGTATGAATTAAACCTAGATCTAAGATGGAAATTAACCTAACCTAATTCTAGAGACAAGAGGGAGCTTCTCTCTCTAGAAACTAACCTACATGATGCTAAACCTACAATTAATTGCTCCCCCTTTGCTTAGACTTCAATTCTGCATGAAATACACTCAGAAACAAGTTGGAATTGGGCCTGGGCTGCTCAGAAATCGCCCCCAGCTTTTTGCCTTTAAGTGGGCCAAGTAAGAGTATTGGCACGCGCGCGCCATGTGCGCGTGCGCGTCGATTGGCAAATCCTCATCCGCGCGAAAGCGGTATGTAGGCGTGCGCGTCCTTGTGGAAAACCACTTTTGCGCGTGCGCGCCTTGTACGCGTGCTTGTCCATTGGTGCATTCCAAATCTTTGTTTCTTCATGCATTCTCCTCTTAGCATGCTTTTCTCTTCATTTCTTCCATCCAATACTTGCCTTATGGACCTGAAATTACTTAACAAGCACATCAAGGCATCGAATGGAATTAAAATGAATTAAAATTACCGATTTAAGGCCTAAAAAGCATGTTTTTACATTCAAACACAATTCAAAGGAGAATTACGAAACCATGCTATTTCATTGAATAAATGTAGGAAAAGGTGAATAAATCCCTCAAAATAAGCACAAAATAAACCACGAAATCGGGGTTTATCAAATCTCCACACACTTAAACTAAGCATGTCCTCATGCTAAAATCGAAAAAAAGCAAAAGGTAACATATTTATTCAATGCAAACTACTAACTAAATGCAATCTATCTATATGCAATCTATCTATATGATGCAATAGCTTAGTTAAAATAAATCAATCTCCGAGAATATACATGCAAGCACAAGGGCTAAGGCAATGGCAATTAAAGCAAACCACAATTGAATTGAATCATTGAAAGATTTTACAAACTTGCAAAAAGATGATCATGGGTGGAAACATGTAATTGAGCGATCGAACCCTCACCGAATGTGTATCCGCTCTAGGCGCTCAAGTGTATGGGTTGATTCACTCAATTCTCCCCTAATCATGCTTTCCAAGATTTGTTTTTCATCTAACAATCAACAATTACTTTATGCATGCATACAAATATCATGAGGGCTTTCCCATAGGTTATAATGGGGCTAGGGTCAAGGTAGGATGCATATGGTTAAGTGAGCTAGAAATTTGAATCTTTGATTAACTTAAACTTTCCACCTAACCTATGACAACCTATACAATTCTAAACAAACCTAACTACCCATTCTTCACTTTTTTCACACACTCATGCATTCTAATTTGATCACCACACATATGCATTGATTATTATTGAACTTTGAACTTTGGGGCATTTTGTCCCCTTTTTATTGCAATTTTTTTCTTTCTTTTTCTATTTGTTTTTTTTCTTTTTATTTTTTTTATATATATATATATATTTTCAAACTAGAATATATACAAGAACACCAATGTGTATGGTATAAACATGATTGATACATGAGTATGTACCCAATTTCCATGATTTTTCAACAAAAATGTAAGCACACTTTTATCTCTACCCAATGTTCCCAACTATCCCAAAATCAAATAATGAACACTCTCACTAGCCTAAGCTAATCAAAGATCCAAATTAAGGACATTTATTGTTTTTCACTTAGGCTTGTAATGTGCTACAATTAAGAATAAGTGGGTTAAGCATAGGCTCAAAATTGGCTAACAATGGAAGAAAAAAGGTAGGCAATATGGGTAAGTGAGCTATTTGAACAATGGCCTCAATCATATAAATGCATGTATACACAAAATAATGGACATAAAGAATCGAACAAATCAAAGATTACAATCATAGGATGAGAATAATGCACACAAGAATGAAAGTAAGTGGTTATATATGATGTAACCACACAATTAGGCTCAAATCTCATATGCTTGTGTTCTTAGCTCAAAAATCATGTTCCATAAAGTATATAATTCAAGCAAGTTCTAAAAAAAAATTTCTTTTTCAATCAATTGGGGTGCCCTATAGATAAAAATTCTTGGAAAATATCATGATTTTGACTAAGCTTAATATATACACATGCAGAATGAGAAAATGCAACTAAATATCCTAAAATGAAGTGCAAAAGTGTTGGGATTAGAAACTTGTTACCCAAAAACGGCGAGTGGTCGGACGACCTCCCCACACTTAAAAGTTTGCGCCGTCCTCAGTGCACTCAAGGATGAGGAAGGGGATATGGCGACTTTCCGAGTTGCTACCTTCAGCTGGTAGGTCAACCGGTGCTGTGTGTTCTTCCTTCCGCTTCCATTTTTGTTTTGCTTGTGGTGCATCAATCATGAAAAACAAAATAAACACCGCAAGATGAGAAAATACAAAAGTAAGGAAGCGTGAATTGTTGGAATGAGGTAAGAACCACTAGAATGGAGTGAGTGAATTAGTGTGACATTAATGAAAAATAAGTGTGTGAGTTCTAAAATTGCGTGCAGTTTAGAATACACACACATTAGTATAAAAAATCATGTCACAATTACATAAAAGAGAACATGCACATCACTCATTCTAGTGTGCTTGAGATACTTTAAAAGACTTGTAGGCTAAAACAACCCAACAAGTGGTGAAGAAGTATAAAAGCATTCAAGCAAAAATCAAGCGATTATGAAATTGGATGATGAATGGACATTGATTGATGTGTAAGTAGACTTAGTGAACAAAATGGTATAAAGAGCTCACACATCAAAGAGTGACACATATTGAAGTTGTTACAACACCTAAGTGACATCGAGGTGAAACACATGGATGCTATGGAATTTAGGAAAAAGAAGATAGAAGTGGAAATCAATCACATAGCAAGCATGGTCCACAAAGCTTGAAAAGCTCAAAAATATGTCACTAGGTAAGCTTTCGATCCAAATTCACAATTCTAAAATCTCAATGCATGGAATAGGTGATGCTCAATTAGAACAGGCATCCTAAAAAAATGCATTGATAATGTACAATTGCCTAATAATAGATGATGAATGCATGGTGGCCATAACATGCAATTCAAGGAGGTAAGATGAATGAAGGCAATGTAACAAGTACTTGGTATTCACAAATGTTAAGCATGGAAGGCTCTAAACCAAGTAACCAAATACAACCTCAACAAGAAAATCCAACAATGACAATTAACAATAATGATGCTAAACTAACATCCTGTCAGTAATAAGCAGCAGTAAATAGTAAGCAAGATTAGTGATCCAACACTTATAATGGAAAACAAAAATTAAACTAACTAACTAACTAAAAGAAATGGTGTTACATGATGTTTGGTAGTGTTGGATGATGTTTGAAGGGTGGAAAGAAAAGAAGAGAAGAGAGAAGAAGGAAAGAAATGGAAAGAAGAGAAGAAAAGAAGGTGAGTGAAACAGGGCAATCCACGCGTGCGCGCCATGTGCGCGCAAGCGTGGATGGATGAAATGGAAGCGACGCGTACGCGTGCGGCACGCCTGCGCATCGGTGGTTTATTTCGAGAGTGGCGCATCCGCGCAAGGTACGCGTGCGCGTGCCTTTGGGCACAAAGTTGGCACACTCCAGGCACAACTCTCGGGAAAATGTATGGAGGGTCGAAAAATTCAATCCACGCGTACGCGTACATGGCGCGTGCGCGTGGATGGCCGAAATTGCTTGGGCACGCGTACGCGTGGAGTGCGCGTGCGCGTGGGTGGTGCTCTGTTTTTCAAAATTTTTTCTATATTTTTGCACCAATCAAAGCATTTCAAGCCTCCGAACAGCTACCAAAACATCATAAAACCTTATTTAACCTACTAGACTCCCAATTAAACAAAACTAATCAAACAAAACATGAAATTAAACTAACTTTACCAATATTTACAAAGGAGAAAATGAAAAGATGTTACCATGGTGGGTTGTCTCCCACCTAGCACTTTTGTTTATTGTCCTTACGTTGGACTTATGGTGAGCTCCTATCAAGGTGGCTTGTGCTTGAAGCCATCTTGGAACATCCACAATGCTTGGTTCTCCATTGTGCCTCAAGATTCTTTATCATTTGCACCAACTGTTGATGGAGTTCTTCACAAACCGTAGGCTCCCAAAGTTGATTTTCCTTGTGTGATCCGGGATCCCACACTTTGTTTTCGCACCCGTCTTGAAGTTGACTCTCATTATTAGCCCATCCGGGTGGTGAGCAAGGTGAATTCTCTATAAAGTGACCAACAATCTTCCTAGACCCATCTCGGTGAGCACTACTCCAACCTTTATATCTCATGTTTGATGCATCAACCATAATGAGCCTTGATTTGCAACGCCAACCATGAAACATCTTTCTTTTACGCTTCATCCCACAAAGCATCCTATGTTGGCCATCCGTCTCAAGAAAACCATATTCAAGTGGGATAATAAAGCTAATAGAAGTGAATTTCACCTACTCAAATAAAGGTGCAGATGGCAACCTAGGCAAAGGTGATTCCAAGGGTCTTGACAAGGCGTATTCAATTCCCATCCTCCTTTGTCTAAGGACTTCCACCTCTCCACAAGATCTCTTAATTTCAATCCTTTGTTCAACAATTTTATCCAAACCTTTTCCCTTACACAAATCATAAATGGGAGGATGAGAGAAATTTACCTCCACATTGCTATCAAATCCAATGGGGGAAGGTTCTTCATGTTCAAAGGATTCTTCACCACTAAGACTTGGTGCTTGATCTTCCTCACCAAGGGAACTCAATGCTTGCTCTATCCCATCCACGGCTTCATATGGAATATGCCTTGGAAGGTGTGCACTTTCCTCCCTAGCATCAATTTCAATCATCTTGGAGGGATTTTCTTCAACTCTATGTTCCCAAGGAGGTTCTGCATCTCCTAAGTCTTCAACCACTTCTTCCCCTTGTTTAATAATCCCTACCTCATCCTCTTGTTGCATTTCTTACTTTAACTCCTCTTCTTCACCTTGGAGCTTTAAGTTCACTCCCTCGCTAAGCTTCTTGGTTGCTTCTCCACATTCCACAATGGAAGTGCCTTGATCACATAGGCTTAGGCGGGATGAGACGATGTTGCTAATGGCTTCTACCATGATAGCCGTTTTTGCTCTTAACTCCACAAATCTCTTTTCATCCTCCTCGTGTTGCCTTAAGATATGATGGTGGAAGAGAGTATTCATCGTTTGAGGGAAGGGTATTGTAGTTGGAAGGTGGTTCTTCTTGGTAACGTTGTGGTGGTTCAATATTTTCCATTCTTTCCATTTGTTGCACAAAACACTCCATGGTTGCTTGAAATTGATCCAATGTCTCCTTGATATGATCCATTGACTCTTGTTCTTCTTGGATATCATGGGTAGGTTCATATGACTCATGGATTAGAGGGCATGAATATTCTTCCATGGGAGGTTGTGGTGGAAAGTGGTATTCATCTTGTGGTTGGAATTTTTCATACATTGGAGGTGGTTCATCTTGGCAATAATATGGAGGGGGTGGCTCTTGAAAATGTTGATGTTGGAATGGTGGTGGCTCTATATGTGGTTCATATGGCTCATATGGGTATTGGTAGGATGGATATGGATTAGGGTCATATGAAGATGGTTGGTAAGAAGGGGCTTGTGAGTATGGTTGAGGGCTATGTTGAGGATATGGCTCATAGGCATATGGTGGTGGTTCTTGAAAGTCACAAGGGGATTTACCATAACCATTGAATTGGCATGCATCAAAGAATGGCTCTTCTTCATAGTGCATTGGTGGAGGTTGTTGCCATGAGGATTGATCATATGCATATGGCTCCTCCGACCTTTGGTTATCCCATCCTTGATACACATCTTCATTGAAGTTCCCATTTCCTACAACATAGTTGTAATCACACTCATAGCTAAAATGAGAATTCATAGTGAAAGAGAAAACAAAAACAAAAGCTAACAAGAAATGAAGAAAACTAAATCCTACAACTAGCAAAAATCAACAAACAAACCAAAAACAAGCTATTCACAATATATACAATAACCAATAATATAACACCATTGCAACTCCCCGGCAACTGCGCCATTTTGATAATGGCGTTTTGAGTGTCGGTCTAGATTTTCTTCTTATAGAAAGAATTACTTCGTTGTAAGCATAGTTCTAATCCAACAAACAATTCCCACATCAAAAATTTTAGTTGTCACAAGGAACAAATCCCAAATAAGAAATAACCGGAGTATTTAGACTCCGGGTCGTCTCACGAGGAGTTACAATGAAGTGTATGATTATTGGCTATGAGGGGTATAGGGGGGTTTTGGTTGATTAGAAGGGAAATAAAATAAAAAGACAAGAAAAGTAAATTGAGCAAGTAATTAAAGAAAGCAAGTAATAAAAAGAGACATTCATAGCAATGAATTGAGATCATAAGCTTTCTATCCTAGTCATGCATGATTAATTCATCTTATTTAGTCAACTCCAACAAAGAGGGAGAAAGTCAAACAAGATAATCAATCATATCACAAATATAAACAAGAATTTATCTCATTACGTCAACTCAAACAAATAGGGAGAAAGTCTAACGAGACTAGCTAATCTCAATCCAAAAGTCCTAATCAACTCACTGATTTAATTAGCAAAAGATTAGCGTCAATGGAAACAATATTCCATAAGTCCTAATCAACTCACTAATTAAATTAGCAAAAGATTAGCGTCAATGGAAACAATACTAGCTAACAACTCTAGATCGCCAACATGAGTTGGGTTTTCATGACTCAAGATTACCCAATCACTCTTTCCAAGCCAAGAATGCTCAAAATCTACTCTACCATCCTTCCAAGCATTTTATCAAACACTTGGAAGGCATACAAGGAAAGCATAGTAAAATTGCAAGGAATGTAAAGCTACACTACTCAATTGCAAGGAATTAAACAAACAACAAATCAATTGAACAATAAAGAAACATGAATCATAAATTGCATTGAATTGAAAATAGAAGAACAAAAAGTGCATCAACAACAAAGTATGCAATTACAAGAATGAGATACAAATTAAAGAGAGAAAGAGTAGAGGAACAAGGAATTATATAAAAGAAAAGTGAATCAAAGTATGAATTAAACCTAGATCTAAGATGGAAATTAACCTAACCTAATTCTAGAGAGAAGAGGGAGCTTCTCTCTCTAGAAACTAACCTACATTATGCTAAACCTACAATTAATTGCTCCCCCTTTGCTTGGACTTCAATTCTGCATGAAATAAACTTAGAAACAAGTTGGAATTGGGCCTGGGCTGCTCAGAAATTGTCCCCAGCATTTTGCCTTTAAGTGGGCCAAGTAAGAGTATTGGCGCGCGCGCGCCATGTGCGCGTGCGCGTCTATTGGCAAATCCTCATCCGCGCGGAAGCGGTATGTACGCGTGCGCGTCCTTGTGAAAAACCACTTTTGCGCGTGCGCGCCTTGTACGCGTGCGCGTCTATTGGTGCATTCCAAGTCTTTGTTTCTTCATGCATTCTCCTCTTAGCATGCTTTTCTCTTCATTTCTTCCATCCAATACTTGCCTTATAGACCTGAAATTACTTAAAAAACACATCAAGGCATCGAATGGAATTAAAATAAATTAAAATTACTGATTTAAGGCCTAAAAAGCATGTTTTTACATTCAAGCACAATTCAAAGGAGAATTACGAAACCATGCTATTTCATTGAATAAATGTGGGAAAAAGGTGAATAAATCCCTCAAAATAAGCACAAAATAAACCACGAAATCAGGGTTTATCAGTGGTATAAGCTAGAATCCATTGGCAGCATTCTTGAGATCTGGAAAGTCTAAACCTTATTTGTGGTATTCCGAGTAGGATCTGGGATGGGATAACTATGACGAGCTTCAAACTCACGACTGTAGGGCGTGGTGACAGACACAAAAGGATAGTAAATTCTATTCTTACACAATCGAGAACCAACAGCTGATTAGCCATACGATATCTGTGCATGGTATTTTTCATCCGAGACGAGAAATCCGACAGTTGATTAGCCGTACAGAAACCATAGAGGACCATTTTCACTGAGAGGACAAGAAGTAGCCATTGACAACGGTGACACCCAACATACAGCTTGCCATAGAAAGGAGTATGAATGATTTGATGAAGGCAGTAGGAAAGCAAAGATTCAGAAGGAACAACGCATCTCCATACCATTTATCTGAAATTCCCACCAATGAATTGCATAAGTATCTCTATCTTATTTTATGTTTATTTATCTTTTAATTATCAAAACTCTATAACCATTTGAATCAGCCTGATTGAAATTTACAAGATGACCATAGCTTGCTTTAAGCCGACAATCTCCGTGGGATTGACCCGTATTCACATAAGGTTTATTACTTGGACGACCCAGTGCACTTGTTGGTTACTTGTGCGAAGTTGTGAAAAAGAGTTGAGATTACAATTGTGCGTACCAAGTTGTTAGTGCCATTGAGTTCACAATTTCGTGCACCAAGTTGTTGGTGCCGTTGCCGGGGATTGTTCGAGTTTGGACAACTGACGGTTCATCTTGTTGCTCAAATTAGGTAATTTTCTTCTTTTTTTTCAACCTTTATTTTATTTTCAAAAAAGTTTTCAAAAATATTTCAAATTTTTTTTCTTTTTCGTTATTTTCAAAATAATTTTCGAAAAAATACAAAAAAATTATAAAATCATAAAACAAAAAAAATATTGTGTTTCTTGTTTGAGTCTAGTGTCAATTTTTAAGTTTGGTGTCAATTGCATGTTTTTAAAATTTGTGCATTTTTTGAAAAATTTCATGCATTGCATTCTTTATGATCTTCAAGTTGTTCTTGACAAGTCTTCTTGTTTGATCTTCATATTTTCTTGTTTTGTGTCTTTTGTTGTTTTTCATATGCATTTTTGAATTATCAGTGTCTAAACATGAAAAATCTCTAAGTTTGGTGTCTTACATGTTTTTCTTTTCTTGAAAATTTTCAAAAATAAGTTCTTGATATTCATCATGATCTTCAAAGTGTTCTTGGTGTTCATCTTGACATTCATAGTGTTCTTGCATGCATCATTTGTTTTAATCCAAAATTTTTATGTGTTGAGTCATTTTGTGGTTTTTCTCTCTCCTCATTAAATTCAAAAAAATAAAAAAGTATCTTTTCCTTATTTAACTCATAAATTTCGAAATCTTTGAGTTGACTCAGTAAATTTTTTTTTAAAATAAGTTGTTTCTCGTTAGTCAATTAAAGATTTCAATTTTAAAAATCTTATCTTTTCAAAACTTTTTCAAAAATCAAATCTTTTTCATTTTTCTTTTATATGTTCGAAATTTTTTTAGAATTGATTTTCAAAATCTTTTTCTTATCTTTATTTCATAATTTTTGAAATTAACACTAACAATTAATGGTTTGATTCAAACATTTCAAGTTTGTTACTTTCTTGTTAAGAAAGATTCAAACTTTAAATTTTAGAATCATATCTTTTGATTTCTTGTGAGTCAAGTCATTAATTATGATTTTAAAAATCAAATCTTTTTCAAAATAAATGTCAATCATATCTTTTCAAACATATCTTTTTTCAAATCATATCTTTTTCAATCAACTCTTTTCCAATCATATCTTTTTCAAAAATTTGATTTCAAAAATCTTTTCTAACTTCCTATCTTTTCAAAATTGATTTTCAAATCTTTTTCAACTAACTAATTGATTTCTTTGTTTGTTTTACTATTTCTTATCATTTTTAAAACCACCTAACTACTTTTCTCTCTCTAATTTTCCAAAATTCCTCACCCTTTTTAAAAACTCTTTTTAATTAACTAATTGTTTTAAATTTTAATTTTAATTTTATTTCTTCTCTTTATTTTCGAATACTAACTAATTTTTAAAATAAAAACAAAAGTATTTTCCTTTTCCTTTTTAATTAATTTTCGAATTTCCCTCTCTCTCTTTCTATTTATTTTTATATTTACTAACACTTCTCTTTTCAAAATTCAAACTCCTCCCTTTTTTGTGTTCGAATTCTTCTTCTTCCTTCTTCATTCTTATTCTTCTTCTCTTCTACTCACACAAAGGAATCTCTATACTGTGACATAGAGGATTCCTCTTCTTTTCTGTCCTCTTCTTTTTCATATGAGCAGGAGCAAGGATAAGGACATTCTTGTTGAAGCAGATCCTGAACCTGAAAGGACTCTGAAGAAGAAGCTAAGAGAAGCTAAAGCATAACAATCCAGAGAAAACCTTAAAGAGAATCTCGAAAAAGAAGTAATGGCCAAATCCAACAACAATGCAAGGAAGATGCCTGGTGACTTTACTGTACCAAATTCCAACTTCCATGGAAGATGCATCTCAATTCCTGCCATTGGAGCAAACAATTTTGAGCTAAAGCCTCAATTAGTTTCTCTGATGCAATAGAATTGGAAATTTCATGGACATCCATCAGAAGATCCTTTTTCAGTTCTTAACTAAATTCTTGCAGATCTGTGATACTGTTAAGACCAATGGAGTTGATCTCGAGGTCTATAAGCTTATGCTTTTCCTTTTTGCTGTAAGAGACAGAGCTAGAACATGGTTAGACTCTCACCTAGAGATAGCATGAACTCTTGGGATAAGCTGGTCACGGCTTTCTTAGCCAAAATTTTTCCTCCTCAAAAGCTGAGCAAGCTTAGAGTGGATGTTCAAACCTTCAGGTAGAAAGAAGGTGAATTCCTCTATGAAGCTTGGGAAAGATACAAGCAACTGACCAAAAAGTGTCCTTCTAACATGCTTTCAGAATGGACCATCCTGGATATATTCTATGATGGTTTGTCTGAATTGTCTAAGATGTCATTAGACCATTCTGCAGGTGGATCTATTCACCTGAAGAAAATGCCTGCAGAAGCTCAGGAACTTATTGAAATGGTTACAAATAACCAGTTCATGTACACCTCTGGAAGGAATCTTGTGAGTAATGGAATGCCTCAGAGGAAGGGAGTTCTTGAAATTAATGCTCTGAATGCCATATTGGCTCAGAACAAAATATTGACTCAACAAGTCAATATGATTTCTCAGAGTCTGAATGGATTGCAAAATGCATCCAACAGTACTAAAGAGGTATCTTCTGAAGAAGAAGCTTATGATCCTGAGAACCCTGCAATGGCAGAGATGAATTACATGGGTGAAGCCTATGGAAACACCTATAATCCCTCATGGAGAAATCATCCAAATTTCTCATGGAATGATCAACAAAAGCCTCAACAAGGCTTTAATAATGGTGGAAGAAACAGGTTTAGCAATAGCAAGCCTTTTCCATCATCCTCTCAGTAACAGACAGAGAATTCTAAGCAGAGTCCCTCTAGCTTAGCAAACATAGTCTCTGATCTATCTAAGGCCACTCTAAGTTTCATGAATGAAACAAGGTCATCCATTAGAAATTTGGAGGCACAAGTGGGCCAGCTGAGTAAAAGAGTCACTGAAACTCCTCCTAGTATTCTCCCAAACAATACAGAAGAGAATCCAAAAAGAGAGTGCAAGGCCATAACCTTACTTGGTGTGGCCGAACCTAGAGAGGAGGAGGAGGACGTGAATCCCAATAAGGATGACCTCATGGGATGTCCTCTGGACAAAAAGAAGTTCCCAATTGAGGAACCTAAGGAATCTGAAGCTCATCTAGAGACCATAGAGATTCCATTGAACCTACTTCTTCCCTTCATGAGCTATGATGAATATTCCTCCTCTGAGGAGGATGAAGATATTACTGAAGAGTAAGTTGCTAAGTACCTTGGAGCAATCATGAAGCTGAATGCCAAGTTATTTGGTAATGAGACTTGGGTGGATGAACCCTCCTTCCTCACCAACGAACTGAATGACTTGGTTAGGCAGACATTACCTCAAAAGAAACAAGATCCTGGTAAATTCTTAATTCCCTGTACCATAGGCACCATGACCTTTGAAAAGGCTCTGTGTGACCTGGGGTTAGGCAAAAACTTAATGCCACTCTCTGTAGTGGAGAAACTGGGAATCTTTGAGGTACAGGCTGCCAAATTCTCATTAGAGATGGTAGACAAATCCATGAAAAAGGCTTATGGATAGGTAGAGGACGTGCTAGTAAAGGTCAAAGGCCTTTACATCTGGTGCACGAAATTGTGATCATCAATGGCGCCATCAACATGGTACGCTCAATTGCAATCTCAACTCTTTATCACAACTTCGCACAACTAACCAGCAAGTGCACTGGGTCGTCCCAGTAATAAACCTTACGCGAGTAAAGGTCGATCCCACAGAGATTGTTGATATGAAGCAAGCTATGGTCACCTTGTAAATCTCAGTCAGGCAGATTCAAATGGTTATGGATGATTTATGAATAAAGCATAAAATAAAGATAGAGATACTTATGTAATTCATTGGTGAGAATTTCAGATAAGCGTATGGAGATGCTTTGTCCCTTCCGTCTCTCTGCTTTCCTACTGTCTTCTTCCAATCCTTCTTACTCCTTTCCATGGCAAGCTGTATGTTGGGCATCACCGTTGTCAGTGGCTACAGTCCCGTTCTCTCAGTGAAAATGTTCAACGCACCCTATCACGGCGCGGCTAATCATCTGTCGGTTCTCAATCAGGTTAGAGTAGAATCCATTGATTCTTTTGCGTCTGTCACTAATGCCCATCCTTCAGGAGTTTGAAGCTCGTCACAGTCATTCAATCATTGAATCCTACTCAGAATACCACAGACAAGGTTTAGACCTTCCGGATTCTCTTGAATGCCGCCATCAATTCTAGCTTATACCACAAAGATTCCGATTAAGAAATCCAAGAGATAAACATTCAAGCCTTGTTTGCTTGTAGAACGGGAGTGGTTGTCAGGCACGCGTTCATAAGTGAGAATGATGATGAGCGTCACATAATCATCACATTCATCAAGTTCTTGAGTGCGAATGAATATCTTGGAATAAGAACAAGCTGAATTGAATAGAAGAACAATAGTAATTGCATTAATACTCGAGGTACAGCAGAGCTCCACACCTTAATCTATGGTGTGTAGAAACTCCACCGTTGAAAATACATAAGAACAAGGTCTAGGCATGGTCGAATGGCCAGCATCCCAATGATCTAAGAACTAGGCATCCAAAACTGATCCTAAGATCGAAAATAATCCAAAGATGTAAAATACAATAGCAAAAGGTCCTATTTGTAGAGACTAGTGGCCTAGGGTTTACAGAAACGTGTAAATGACATAAAAATCCACTTCCGGGCCCACTTGGTGTGTGTTTGGAATGAGCATTGAAGCATTTTCGTGTAGAGACTTTTCTTGGAGTTAAACGCCAGCTTTTGTGCCAGTTTGGGCGTTTAACTCCCATTCTTGTGCCAGTTCCGGCGTTTAACGCTGGGCAGTTTTGAGCTGATGTGGAACGCCGGTTTGGGCCATCAAATCTCGGGTAAACTATGGACTATTATACATTGCTGGAAAGCCCAGGATGTCTACTTTCCAACGCCGTTGAGAGCGCGCCAATTGGGCTTTTGTAGCTCCAGAAAATCCACTTCGAGTGCAGGGAGGTCAGAATCCAACAGCATCTGCAGTCCTTTTCAGTCTCTGAATCAGATTTTTGCTCAGGTCCCTTAATTTCAGCCAGAAAATACCTGAAATCACAGAAAAACACACAAACTCATAGTAAAGTCCAGAAAAGTGAATTTTAACTAAAAACTAATAAAAATATACTAAAAACTAACTAAAACATACTAAAAACAGTGCCAAAAAGCGTATAAATTATCCGCTCATCACAACACCAAACTTAAATTGTTGCTTGTCCCCAAGCAACTGAAAATCAAATAAGATAAAGAGAAGAGAATATGCAATGAATTCCAAAAATATCTATGAAGATCAGTATTAATTAGATGAGCGGGGCTTTTAGCTTTTTGCCTCTGAACAGTTTTGGCATCTCACTCTATCCTTTGAAATTCAGAATGATTGGCTTCTATAGGAACTCAGAATCCAGATAGTGTTATTGATTTTCCTAGTTAAGTATGATGATTCTTGAACACAGCTACTTTATGAGTCTTGGCCGTGGCCCAAAGCACACTGTCTTCCAGTATTACCACCGGATACATATATGCCACAGACACATAATTGGGTGAACCTTTTCAGATTGTGACTCAGCTTTGCTAGAGTCCCTGATGACATGTTACCATGTCATGTTTTTCTATGCTTTTTCCTTTGTTTTCAATAGGTTTTATGCACTTTCTTGAACCATAAGCAAGCCAATTGGGTAGATTTTCATGCTTCCTTTGATTTAATCAACCATGTATGAATTCATGCTATTTCTTGAGGTTTTATGCCATAATTGGTGCATATTAGGATAGAATGAATATCTCATGATTTTGAGCATAGCTTTGATGTGTTTGGTTGATTTATGATAGGTGAAGAAAGCTTGGAAAAAGGTTGAAGCAAGAAGGAATGGCTAGAAGTAAAGAGGGAACAATGAAACAAGTGGAATTGAACCAGGAAATATAAAGTTGGAGTTGAAGTTAGCCCTCAAACGTTGGCACAAACTTTTGGATGAAAAGTTAGCCTCAACGTTAGCCCCCTAACTTGGAGGCTAACGTTGGAAATTGAAAATGCTTCCCAGGGTGTTCCACGTTTGCGCCAACGTTAGCCCCCTAACTTGGAGGCTAACGTTGGCATGAAAATTCCTCCCAGGGGCTGCCAACGTTTGCGCCAACGTTAGCCCCCTAACTTGGAGGCTAACGTTGGCATGTTAATTCCTCCCAGGGGCTGGCCAAAGTTTGCGCCAACGTTAGCCCCCAAACTTGGAGGCTAACGTTGGCACATGAAAACACAACAGCTTGAAGGGGTGTACTTCCAACAAGAATAACTTGAGCTAGAGAGCTCCAAATGAGGTGATTCAAGAAGCATTGGAAAGTAGGAATCAAGAGCTTTCCAAGCATATATGGCACTGCATGGTGGACACTAAAATTGAGGGAGAAAACTGCCCCGCAATGTGCATAAATGAACATGTGGGCAACCTGCAGTGAGGCCACTTGACCTCTGCACCTTCAATGGGGTATAACTCGAGCTGTAGAGCTCCAATTGATGCGCTTCCAATGGCAAATAAAAGTAGACATCCAGGGCTTTCCAACAATGTATAATAGTATGGGGTGAACAAAACGTTTGAGCCTCCAGAACTGGCGTTTTCGCCAACGTTTGAGGGCAAACGTTACCCCAAACGCTGCACACCAAAGCCAGCGACCATGCCCTCTTCAAATGATCATACCTTGAGTTGTAGATGTCCAATTGAAGTGATTCCAAGTGGGTTAGAAAGCTGACATTCAGAGCTTTCCAACCATATATGATAGTCTATATTGGGCATAAAATTGGCAACATGACAAGAGGACAAAGTTGGCGCCATATTTGTGCTTGAGGAAGGGCCAACGTTGGCGCTAAAGTTAGACCCCTAACTTTGGCACCAACGTTGGCATCAGGAAATGTGGTTTGCTGATATGAAAAGTTAGCCTCAAAGTTAGACCCCTAACTTTGAGGCTAACTTTGAATCCAACTTTGCAAAACTCAACCCGGTTCAATTCGGTTCCTCTTCAAACTCCAAGAGCAATCAACCAAGGCCTTTATCAACCAAATTCCATCAAGAGCAAGGGCCCAATTGACACCACTCAGAGGCACAAGATAGTTAGAATATAAATTTCATTTTAATTGTAATTTGTTTTGAATTTCATTTTCATTTTGTAGAGATGCTTATAAATAGGTATCTGTTTCATATTTGGAAGAAGGCTGGCTCCACTAGGGAGCATTAGGAGTAGTAGTAGAGAGCTCTCTCTTTAATTTGTTTTTGAGTCTTGGGTTGGAGAATTGAAGGAATTCTGTTTCAATCTCATCCTAAGATCTCTCTGCTTTATTTACTGCACACTTGAATTTCAGTTTCCGTTAATTACTTCTTCATCTACTCCTTCTGCACTTTACATTTCTTTAATTTCTTTGCAATTGCTCTTGTTGGATCTAGGAAGGCATTGAGATCTAGACTTGGTTATCTAGTCTCTTGGGTCCTGAGATCTTAATTTCAATTTTACATTCTCTGTTTATTACTTTTCATGTTTATTTACATTTCTGTTTTGATTCCGAATCAATCGAATCCATCTTTTACTTCTCTGCTTGTTGCAATTTAACTTCTCCTTGTTTAAATTCTGCAAATCCAATTCCTAATTCCCTTTACAATTTCATGCAATTTAAATTTCTTGCAATTTAAGATTCTTACAATTTACATTTCTTGCTCTTTAAGTTTCAGTTCCATTTACTTTCTGCAATTTAAATTCATTGCAATTTTTACCTTCTGTTGCTCAACTTCACACAATTCACTCAATGTTAGCTTGACTAAACTAATCACCCACTAAAGTTGCTTGATCCATCAATCCCTGTGGGATCGACCTCACTCTCGTGAGTTTTTATTACTTGATGCGACCCGGTGCACTTGCCGGTTAAATTGATATTGTTTTGGGAGAGATTCTTGTCTCCAACCAAAATAATACTCATCAAGTTTTTGGCGCCGTTGCCGGGGATTGATTAGATCAACAATGATTAAGTGGGTGAGAAGTCTAGATCAAGCATTTTCTTTATTTTTGTTCTCTGTTCTAAGTTGAAACCAAGGTGTTTGAGTTATTGCCTCACTAAGAAATTCATCTCTGAGATATGAATTTCAATTTTCCTTGGTGTTGTGTTTTACAAAATTCAAATGGAGTTCAACTCATCTTATGATCAAACAAATTTTATGGGATATTACCCACCATCACCAATCTCTAATGGTGGTTGGGAATATCACCAAGAAACTTCAAATTCTGGGCACTCCAATTCATGGGGCTATGCTTCAGAAACACAAGATGAGCAAGAAAATCATATGGGATACCAACCACCACCACAAAATGATTCAAGTCATTATCCTCATGGTAGATGGGGGTGTCGCCACAGAATGAGAGAGCATCCACCCTCACATCCCAGTTTCTCAATTGACAATCCTTCATCACTTAAATATGCCTCAACACAAACCTCCACGAGCCAAAGACTCTCAAAACTTGAGTCCATGTTTAACAGGATGGTGGAGGAAGGTCAACAATCTTGGAGGGAACTAAAAATCCTTTCTCAGGAGATAGATAAGCAATTGGAGGAGGACACAGATAAACGCTTAGAACTACTAAGCAAGGGAAATAAAGACCAACTGACAGATGTGAAGGATAAAGTGGAAGAGCAAGATAAGGAGGCCACTGCATCAAGTGAACTTTCAAGGAAGAATGAGGTGATTGAACCTGAAGCTGCATGTCCACAGAAGCCACTTGAGATAAAGGAACATGAAAACTCACAACCTCCACAAACCCCCCTGGACCAAAACGCCTCAACACTTGAATCCATGATTGAAAGGTATGACGAGGAGATGAAGAAATGTTGGGAAGATAAACAAACCTCCCCCATGATAGAGCAATTAAAACAAATATTGGGTGCAAAAGAGGAAGGGGAGGAGCAAGAAAGTGAAGAAGTCATTCCAAACTCAAGTGAGGCAGAGAAGTACATAAAGGAGGAGTTCATGGAACCACCAATACAAAAGGCTCTGGATGAATATAAAACTCCAATAATCACACAGCAACCAAGACTTGGATTCAAAGAAGTGAAGGCAACTAACAAAAGCACCAATCCTGTCCCTAATCCAGTAAGCAAGATCAATCAAGCCATTTGCAAAAGGAAGCTTGCTGAGGAAAAGCCAAGGCAAGGGACAGTAGCTGAAACTTCTCCTCCTTTGAAGTCATTTCTCTTAACAAACTGGAAGAAGAGGAAGAAAGTAAAGAACAACATGCCAACAGTAGGTAATGTTTCTCTTCTATGCTTTGTTTTCTTTCTTTACTTTGTTTAAATTCAATAAAATGGCATATGGTTACAATCTAAGTTTGGTGTTGCCCTGCAACAAATTGTTCTCAATCTTTTTGGATGATTGCATCAAATCAAAAATGAAAGTGACACACCAAGATTTTAAGTTTGGTGTGCCACTTATTTTCTATGCAATTTATTCAAGCAACACTACTTGTCTGCATAATCATAATGCCTCTGCAGTTTTATTTGCCTCTTTTAATTTGACACTTTTTCATTCTGCTTTCTTTAGTCATTTTTTTTTTCAGTTTTTAAATGCTTTTAATTTAGTTTGCTTAGCTACTGTGTTTGTTAATACATTACCAAGAGAGCTTTATTCATGGCAAATCTTGGCTTGGTGATTGTATTCAACAAATAACAGTTTCTCTTGTTTAGTTTTAATTCAAATAAGTTGACATATGGTTGCATTCTAAGTTTGGTGTTGCTATGCAACAAAATTTGGTTCCAATTCTTACAAGATACTTGCATTAATTCCAAGTGAAAGTGTCACACTAAGTTTGGTGTGCCACTTATCTTTTATGCAATGTATTGTGCACATCTTCTTATCTATGCAATCAAGATGTCTCTGTCTCTTGTGCCTTGATTATTATCTTTAATTTTGCTTGCTTAGAACACATGTACTACTAACTTTTCATTGTGTAAGACATTCATGATCCATCTTAGCCCCATAGCCATTGTTCTAATTGTTGCTTGAGGATGAGCAAGCATTTTGAGTTGGCAAGGGAAAGAGGAAGAATGGGAGGAAAACGACAACAATAGAGAAGATGAACTACAAGGTTGTAAAGGTCCTTTTCCTCTCATTTGTTTCAAGCACTATAAATTGCATGATTGTCTTTACCTTCTCTGTATGCATGTGTGTATGAAAAGGCATAGTTTGATTTCTAAATTGCAACATGGTGCTATGTCATTATGATTACCAACTTGAGTTTTGTGAATTCAAAAGCAACAAAGTATCATGATCATAAACAAACAAGGCATTAAAGAAGATTTTAGCATGTGCATAAAAGTATTGGAAAGCTAGTATGTTTGATTGTGCTTAATTGCATTGGATTTTATTTAATTGAAGTTTTCATCTAGGACATTTTGTGAAATCTTTTGAAAATCATGAAAACCTTGAAGAAGCAAATACAATTAAAGCAAGAAAAGAAAAAGGGAAAGAATGAGAAAGTTGAAGGCTCTGAGTACCAATGGCAATCTATTTGCTAAGTACTTGTGGTGTTTATGTATCAAGCCAAATGCTTGAAAACAAAACACTTAGAAGTCAAGGCTAGGCTCAAAGTGCAAAAGCACTCCCTCAAAGCTCAAGGCTCTGAGCATCAATGATTAGAGAGTCAAGAAAAGAAAAGAAAAATGAGCTTAATGAAGTCCTCTAATCAAATGCTTGTGGTGCTTATGTATCAAGTGGTAATACTTGAAAACAAAGCATTTAGAAGTCGTAGCTTTGTTATCAACTCATGGGGCAAAGCACCCAAAAGGAAAAGCTAAATAAAAAAATCAAAAGCTTGTTTCAAGGAAGAAATATAAAAGAAAGATTTCATAAATTGAGCTAGATGGAAGCATCAATCATTTACATTTCTTTTGTGATTATAGCATGCTTAGAAAACTAGCTTACCATGAACATTGAGTTGCTAATCTTCTTTCCTTGGATTGTCAATCTTTATTGCATGATTCTTTTCTTGCTTGGGGACAAGCAAGGTTTAAGTTTGGTGTTGTGATGACATGTTACCATGTCATGTTTTTCTATGCTTTTTCCTTTGTTTTCAATAGGTTTTATGCACTTTCTTGAACCATAAGCAAGCCAATTGGGTAGATTTTCATGCTTCCTTTGATTTAATCAACCATGTATGAATTCATGCTATTTCTTGAGGTTTTATGCCATAATTGGTGCATATTAGGATAGAATGAATATCTCATGATTTTGAGCATAGCTTTGATGTGTTTGGTTGATTATGATAGGTGAAGAAAGCTTGGAAAAAGGTTGAAGCAAGAAGGAATGGCTAGAAGTAAAGAGGGAACAATGAAACAAGTGGAATTGAACCAGGAAATATAAAGTTGGAGTTGAAGTTAGCCCTCAAACGTTGGCACAAACTTTTGGATGAAAAGTTAGCCTCAACGTTAGCCCCCTAACTTGGAGGCTAACGTTGGAAATTGAAAATGCTTCCCAGGGTGTTCCACGTTTGCGCCAACGTTAGCCCCCTAACTTGGAGGCTAACGTTGGCATGAAAATTCCTCCCAGGGGCTGCCAACGTTTGCGCCAACGTTAGCCCCCTAACTTGGAGGCTAACGTTGGCATGTTAATTCCTCCCAGGGGCTGGCCAAAGTTTGCGCCAACGTTAGCCCCCAAACTTGGAGGCTAACGTTGGCACATGAAAACACAACAGCTTGAAGGGGTGTACTTCCAACAAGAATAACTTGAGCTAGAGAGCTCCAAATGAGGTGATTCAAGAAGCATTGGAAAGTAGGAATCAAGAGCTTTCCAAGCATATATGGCACTGCATGGTGGACACTAAAATTGAGGGAGAAAACTGCCCCGCAATGTGCATAAATGAACATGTGGGCAACCTGCAGTGAGGCCACTTGACCTCTGCACCTTCAATGGGGTATAACTCGAGCTGTAGAGCTCCAATTGATGCGCTTCCAACGGCAAATGAAAGTAGACATCCAGGGCTTTCCAACAATGTATAATAGTATGGGGTGGACAAAACGTTTGAGCCTCCAGAACTGGCGTTTTCGCCAACGTTTGAGGGCAAACGTTACCCCAAACGCTGCACACCAAAGCCAGCGACCATGCCCTCTTCAAATGATCATAACTTGAGTTGTAGATGTCCAATTTAAGTGATTCCAAGTGGGTTAGAAAGCTGACATTCAGAGCTTTCCAACCATATATGATAGTCTATATTGGGCATAAAATTGGCAACATGACAAGAGGACAAAGTTGGCGCCATATTTGTGCTTGAGGAAGGGCCAACGTTGGCGCTAAAGTTAGACCCCTAACTTTGGCACCAACGTTGGCATCAGGAAATGTGGTTTGCTGATATGAAAAGTTAGTCTCAAAGTTAGACCCCTAACTTTGAGGCTAACTTTGAATCCAACTTTGCAAAACTCAACCCGGTTCAATTCGGTTCCTCTTCAAACTCCAAGAGCAATCAACCAAGGCCTTTATCAACCAAATTCCATCAAGAGCAAGGGCCCAATTGACACCACTCAGAGGCACAAGATAGTTAGAATAGAAATTTCATTTTAATTGTAATTTGTTTTGAATTTCATTTTCATTTTGTAGAGATGCTTATAAATAGGCATCTGTTTCATATTTGGAAGAAGGCTGGCTCCACTAGGGAGCATTAGGAGTAGTAGTAGAGAGCTCTCTCTTTAATTTGTTTTTGAGTCTTGGGTTGGAGAATTGAAGGAATTCTGTTTCAATCTCATCCTAAGATCTCTCTGCTTTATTTACTGCACACTTGAATTTCAGTTTCGGTTAATTGCTTCTTCATCTACTCCTTCTGCACTTTACATTTCTTTAATTTCTTTGCAATTGCTCTTGTTGGATCTAGGAAGGCATTGAGATCTAGACTTGGTTATCTAGTCTCTTGGGTCCTGAGATCTTAATTTCAATTTTACATTCTCTGTTTATTACTTTTCATGTTTATTTACATTTCTGTTTTGATTCCGAATCAATCGAATCCATCTTTTACTTCTCTGCTTGTTGCAATTTAACTTCTCCTTGTTTAAATTCTGCAAATCCAATTCCTAATTCCCTTTACAATTTCATGCAATTTAAATTTCTTGCAATTTAAGATTCTTACAATTTACATTTCTTGCTCTTTAAGTTTCAGTTCCATTTACTTTCTGCAATTTAAATTCATTGCAATTTTTACCTTCTGTTGCTCAACTTCACACAATTCACTCAATGTTAGCTTGACTAAACTAATCACCCACTAAAGTTGCTTGATCCATCAATCCCTATGGGATCGACCTCACTCTCGTGAGTTTTTATTACTTGATGCGACCCGGTGCACTTGCCGGTTAAATTGATATTGTTTTGGGAGAGATTCTTGTCTCCAACCAAAATAATACTCATCAGTCCCCAATTAGAGGTGTCTAGGGTTCTTAAGCACACTCTTTTTGCCTTGGATCACAACTTTATTTTTTTCTTTTTCTCTTTTTTCGTTTTTTTTTGAATAATCATTGCTTTTTCTTGCTTCAAGAATCATTTTTATGATTTTTCAGATCCTCAGTAACATGTCTCCTTTTTCATCATTCTTTCAAGAACCAACCATTCATGAACAACAAATTCAAAAGACATATGCACTGTTTAAGCATATATTCAGAAAACAAAAGTATTGCCACCACATCAAAATAATTAATCTGTTATAAAATTCAAAATTCATGCAATTCTTCTCTTTTTCAATTAAGAACATTTTTCATTTAAGAAAGGTGATGGATTCATAGGACATTCATAACTTTAAGGCATAGACACTAAGACACTAATGATCATAAGACACAAACATAGATAAACATAGGCATAAATTTTCGAAAAACAGGAAAATGAAGAACAAGGAAATTAAAGAACGGGTCCACCTTAGTGATGGCGGCTTGTTCTTCCTCTTGAAGATCTTATGGAGTGCTTGAGCTCCTCAATGTCTCTTCCTTGCCTTTGTTGCTCCTCTCTCATGATTCTTTGATCTTCTCTAATTTCATGGAGGAGAATGGAATGTTCTTGGTGCTCCACCCTTAGTTGTCCCATGTTGGAACTCAATTCTCCTAGGGAGGTGTTGATTTGCTCCCAATAGTTTTGTGGAGGAAAGTGCATCCCTTGAGGCATCTCAGGGATTTCATGATGAGTGGGATCTCTTGTTTGCTCCATCTTTTTCTTAGTGATGGGCTTGTCCTCAACAATGGGGATGTCTCCCTCTATGTCAATTCCAACTGAATAACAGAGGTGACAAATGAGATGAGGAAAGGCTAACCTTGCCAAGGTAGAGGACTTGTCCGCCACCTTATAAAGTTCTTGGGCTATAACCTCATGAACTTCTACTTCTTCTCCAATCATGATGCTATGGATCATGATGGCCCGGTCTAGAGTAACTTCAGACCGGTTGCTAGTGAGAATGATTGAGTGTTGGATAAACTCCAACCATCCCCTAGCTACGGGCTTGAGGTCATGCCTTCTCAATTGAACCGGCTTCCCTCTTGAATCTCTCTTCCATTGGGCGCCTTCTTCACAAATGACTGTGAGGACTTGGTCCAACCTTTGATCAAAGTTGACCCTTTTAGTGTAAGGGTGTTCATCTTCTTGCATCATGGGCAAGTTAAATGCCAACCTTACATTTTCCGGACTAAAATCTAAGTATTTTCCCCAAACCATTCTAAGCCAATTCTTTGGGTCCGGGTTCACACTTTGATCATGGTTCTTGGTGATCCATGCATTGGCATAGAACTCTTGAACCATCAAGATTCCGACTTGTTGAATGGGGTTGGTAAGAACTTCCCAACCTCTTCTTCGGATCTCATGTCGGATCTCTGGATATTCACTCTTTTTGAGTTTGAAAAGGACCTCAGGGATCACCTTCTTTAAGGCTACAACTTCATAGAAGTGGTCTTGATGCACCCTTGAGATGAATCTCTCCATCTCCCATGACTCGGAGGTGAAAGCTTTTGCCTTCCCTTTCCTCTTTCTAGAGGTTTCTCCGGCCTTGGATGCCATAAATGGTTATGAAAAACAAAAAGCAATGCTTTTACCACACCAAACTTAGAAGGTTTGCTCGTCCTCGAGCAAAAGAAGAAAGAAGAGAGTAGAAGAAGAAGAAATAGAGGAGATGGAGATGGCATTGGGGTTCGGCCAAAGGGGGAGAAGTAGTGTTTAGGGTGTGTGAAAATGAGGGAGTGAAGATGGGTTTATATAGGGGTGGAGAGAGGGTAGGGTTTGGTTATGGGAGTGTGGGTTTGGGTGAGAAAGTGGTTTAAATTTGAATGGTGAGGTAGGTGGGATTTTATGAAGGATGGATATGAATGGTGAAGAGAAAGATGGGATTTGATAGGTGAAGGGTTTTTGGGGAAGAGGTGTTGAGGTGATTGGTGAATGGGTGAAGAAGAAGAGAGAGGGTGGTGGGGTAGGTGGGGATCCTGAGGTGTCAAGGAAAAGTCATCCCTGCACCAAGTGGCGAGCAAAAATGCTCTCTATGCCAATTCTGGCGTTAAACGCCGGGCTGGTGCCCCTTTCTGGTGTTTAACGCCAACTTCTTACCCTTTCCTGGCGTTTAACGCCAGTCTGGTGCCCCTTTCTGGTGTTAAACTCCCAGAATGGTGCCAGACTAGGCGTTAAACGCCCATTTGCTACCCTTACTGGCGTTTAAATGCCAGCAGGTTCTTCCTCCAGGGTGTGCTGTTTTTCTTTATGTTTTTCATTCTGATTTTGCTTTTTCAATTGATTTTGTGACTTCTCATGATCATCAACCTACAGAAAACATAAAATAATAAAGGAAAATAGATTAAATATAACATTGGGTTGCCTCCCAACAAGCGCTTCTTTAATGTCAGTAGCTTGACAGTGGGCTCTCATGGAGCTTTACAGATAGTCAGAGCAATGTTGGAACCTCCCAACACCAAACTTAGAGTTTGAATGTGGGGGTTCAACACCAAACTTTAGAATTTGGTTGTGGCCTCCCAACACCAAACTTAGAGTTTGACTGTGGGGGCTCTGTTTGACTCTGTTTTGAAAGAAGCTCTTCATGCTTCCTCTCCATGGTGACAGAGGGATATCCTTGAGCCTTAAACACAAAGGATTCTTCATTCACTTGAATGATCAATTTTCCTCTGTCCACATCAATCACAGCCTTTGCTGTGGCTAGAAAGGGTCTGCCAAGGATGATGGATTCATCCATGCACTTCTCAGTCTCTAGGACTATGAAATCAGCAGGGATGTAATGGTCTTCAATCTTTACCAGAACATCCTCTACAAGTCCATAAGCTTGTTTTCTTGAATTATCTGCCATCTCTAGTGAGATTCTTGCAGCTTGCACCTCAAAGATCCCTAGCTTCTCCATTACAGAGAGAGGCATGAGGTTTACACTTGACCCTAGGTCACACAGAGCCTTCTTAAAGGTCATGGTGCCTATGGTGCAAGGTATTGAAAACTTCTCAGGATCTTGTCTCTTTTGAGGTAATTTCTGCCTAGACAAGTCATCCAGTTCTTTGGTGAGCAGAGGAGGTTCATCCTCCCAAGTCTCATTACCAAATAACTTGTCATTTAGCTTCATGATTGCTCCAAGGTATTTAGCAACTTGCTCTTCAGTGACATATTCATCCTCTTCAGAGGAAGAATACTCATCAGAGCTCATGAATGGCAGAAGTAAATCCATTGGAATCTCTATGGTCTCAGTGTGAGCCTCAGATTTCCATGGTTCCTCATTAGGGAACTCATTGGAGGCCAGTGGACGTCCATTGAGGTCTTCCTCAGTGGCATTGACTGCCTCTCCCTCCTCTCCAAATTCGGCCATGTTGATGGGCTTGCACTCTCCTTTTGGATTTTCTTCTGTATTGCTTGGGAGAGTACTAGGAGGGAGTTCAGTAATTTTCTTGCTCAGCTGACCCACTTGTGCCTCCAAGTTTCTAATGGAAGACCTTGTTTCAGTCATGAAACTTTGAGTGGTTTTGATTAGATCAGAGACCATGGTTGCTAAGTCAGAGTGGTTCTGCTTAGAATTCTCTGTCTGTTGCTGAGAAGATGATGGAAAAGGCTTGCCATTGCTAAACCTGTTTCTTCTACCATTATTGTTGTTGAAACCTTGTTGAGGTCTCTGTTGATCCTTCCATGAGAGATTTGGATGATTTCTCCATGAAGAATTATAGGTGTTTCCATAGGGTTCTCCCATGTAATTCACCTCTTCCATTGAAGGGTTCTCAGGATCATAAGCTTCTTCTTCAGATGAAGCATCCTTAGTACTGCCTGGTGCATTTTGCATTCCAGACAGACTTTAAGAAATTAAATTGACTTGCTGAGTCAATATCTTGTTCTGAGCTAATATGGCATTCAGAGTATCAATCTCAAGAACTCATTTCTTCTGATTCGTCCCATTGTTCATAGGATTCCTTTCAGAAGTGTACATGAATTGGTTATTTGCAACCATTTCAATTATTTCTTGAGCTTCTGCAGGCGTCTTCTTCAGATGAAGAGATCCTCCAGCAGAGCTATCCAAAGACATCTTGGATAGTTCAGACAGACCATCATAGAAGATACATATGATGCTCCATTCAGAAAGCATGTCAGAGGGACACTTTCTGATCAATTGTTTGTATCTTTCCCAAGCTTTATAGAGGGATTCTCCTTCCTTCTGTCTAAAGGTTTGGACTTCCACTCTAAGCTTACTCAATTTTTGAGGTGGAAAGAACTTTGCCAAGAAGGCATTGACTAGCTTTTCCCAAGAGTTCAGGCTTTCTTTAGGTTGTGAGTCCAACCATATCCTAGCTCTGTCTCTTACAGCAAAAGGGAATAGCATAAGTCTGTAGACCTCAGGGTCAACCCCATTGGTCTTGACAGTGTCACAGATTTGCAAGAATTCAGCTAAAAACTGATGAGGATCTTCCAATGGAAGTCCATGGAACTTGCAATTCTGTTGCATTAGAGAAACTAATTGAGGCTTAAGCTCAAAGTTGTTTGCTCCAATGGCAGGGATAGAGATGCTTCTCCCATAGAAGTCAGGAGTAGGTGCAGTAAAGTCACCCAGCACCTTCCTTGCATTGTTGGCATTGTTGTTGTTTTCGGCTGCCATGTCTTCTTCTTTGAAGCTTTCTGTTAGATCCTCTATAGAGAGTTGTGCCTTAGCTTCTCTTAGCTTTCGCTTCAAGGTCCTTTCAGGTTCAGGGTCAGCCTCAACAAGAATGCTTTTGTCTTTGCTCCTGCTCATATGAAAGAGAAGAGAACAAGAAAATATGGAATCCTCTATGTCACAGTATAGAGATTCCTTGAGGTGTCAGAGGAAAAGAAAAATAGAAGGAAGAAGTAGAAGAATTCGAACTTATCAAGAGAGATGGAGTTCGAATTGTTCATTGAGGAATAATGTTAGTCCATAAATAGAAGGATGTGAGAAGAGGGGAAGAAATTTTCGAAAATTAAGTAAAAAATTTTAAAAACATTTTGAA
Organism: Arachis stenosperma; assembly: GCF_014773155.1. Taxonomy (NCBI): domain Eukaryota; kingdom Viridiplantae; phylum Streptophyta; class Magnoliopsida; order Fabales; family Fabaceae; genus Arachis; species Arachis stenosperma. The sequence continues at coordinate 76,883,025 of NC_080380.1, read as the reverse complement.
AAATAGTTATTGATTTTCGAAAACTAAGATTGAAAAAAAAAATCAAGTGATTTTTGAAAAAGATTTTGAAATTAGAAATTAAAAAGATATGATTGAAAACTATTTTGAAAACGATGTGATTAAAAAGATATGAGTTAAAAGTTATGGTTTTAAAAAGATGTGATTGAGAAGATATGATTTGAAAAACAATTTAAAGAAAAGATTTGATTTTAAAAATTAATGACTTGGCTAACAAGAAAAGATATGATTCAAACATTAAACCTTTCTCAACAGAAAAGGCAACATACTTGAAATGTTGAATCAAATCATTAATTGATAGCAAGTATTTCTGAAAATGGAAAGAAATTGATTTTGAAAAAGATTTGATTGAAAAGATTTGATTTAAAAAAGGTTTGATTTTGAAAAATTTTGAAATCCTGAAAAAAAAATTTGAATTAAAAACAGAATCTTCCCTCTTGTGCCATCCTGGCGTTAAACGCCCAGAATGGTGCACATTCTGGCGTTTAACGCCCAAAGCACTACCCTTTTGGGCGTTAAACGCCCAGCCAGGCATCCTGGCTGGCGTTTAAACGCCAGTTTGCCTTCTTCACTAGGCGTTTTGAACGTCCAGCTTTTTCTGTGCAATTTCTCTGCTGTATGTTCTGAATCTTCAATTCTTTGTATTATTGACTTGAAAAGACACGAATTGAAAAATTTTTTGGATTTTTAATAATGAGGAATAATCAAAATGCAACTAAAATCAAATAACAATGCATGCAAGACACCAAACTTAGCAGTTTGTATACTACTGACACTAACAAAATGAAGATGCACATGAGAAACACAAAACACTCAAGTCAAGAGAATTTAAAGATCAGAGCAATGAAATCATCAAGAACATCTTGAAGATCACTTAAGACACATGAATGAATGCAAGAAGAACAGAAACATGCAATTAACACCAAACTTAAAATGAGACACTAGACTCAAACAAGAAATATTTTTGGTTTTTAAGTTTTTGTAATTTCTTTTGAATTTTTTCGAAAATTAAGTGGAAAAGAAAATAAAGATATCAAAATTCTTAATGAGAATTCCAGGAATCATGCAATGTTAGTCTAAATCTTCAGTTTAAAGAAATTAGACATGGCTAGCCAAGCTTCAGCAGGACATCACATTCAAGAGCTAAATTGATGAGAATCAATCAGCTTTGGTAATGATAAGAACATCACCTTGAAACACTAGAATTCATTCTTAAGAACTCTGAAGAAAAAAATACCTAATCTAAGCAACAAGATGAACCGTCAGTTGTCCAAACTCAAAACAATCCCCGGCAACGGCGCCAAAAACTTGGTGTTGTTGCCGGATCAAAACTTGGCACTGTTATTGCAGGGAACAAATGCGAAACTGTAGTTAGGACATTTCATTCCCCGGCAATGGTGCCAAAAACTTGGTGCACGAAATTGTGATCATCAATGGCGCCATCAACATGGTACGCTCAATTGCAATCTCAACTCTTTATCACAACTTCGCACAACTAACCAGCAAGTGCACTGGGTCGTCCAAGTAATAAACCTTACGCGAGTAAGGGTCGATCCCACGGAGATTGTTGGTATGAAGCAAGCTATGGTCACCTTGTAAATCTCAGTCAGGCAGATTCAAATGGTTATGGATGATTTATGAATAAAGCATAAAATAAAGATAGAGATACTTATGTAATTCATTGGTGAGAATTTCAGATAAGCGTATGGAGATGCTTTGTCCCTTCCGTCTCTCTGCTTTCCTACTGTCTTCTTCCAATCCTTCTTACTCCTTTCCATGGCAAGCTGTATGTTGGGCATCACCGTTGTCAGTGGCTACAGTCCCGTTCTCTTAGTGAAAATGTTCAACGCACCCTGTCACGGCACGGCTAATCATCTGTCGGTTCTCAATCAGGTTAGAGTAGAATCCATTGATTCTTTTGCGTCTGTCACTAACGCCCAGCCTTCAGGAGTTTGAAGCTCGTCACAGTCATTCAATCATTGAATCCTACTCAGAATACCACAGACAATGTTTAGACCTTCCGGATTCTCTTGAATGTCGCCATCAATTCTAGCTTATACCATGAAGATTCCGATTAAGGAATCCAAGAGATAAACATTCAAGCCTTGTTTGCTTGTAGAACGGGAGTGGTTGTCAGGCACGCGTTCATAAGTGAGAATGATGATAAGCGTCACATAATCATCACATTCATCAAGTTCTTGAGTGCGAATGAATATCTTGGAATAAGAACAAGCTGAATTGAATAGAAGAACAATAGTAATTGCATTAATACTCGAGGTACAGTAGAGCTCCACACCTTAATCTATGGTGTGTAGAAACTCCACCGTTGAAAATACATAAGAATAAGGTCTAGGCATGGCCGAATGGCCAGCCTCCCAGTGATCAAAAAAACCAAAAATATTTCTTGTTTGAGTCTAGTGTCTCATTTTAAGTTTGGTGTCAATTGCATGTTTCTGTTCTTCTTGCATTCATTCATGTGTCTTAAGAGATCTTCAAGATGTTCTTGATGATTTCCTTGCTTTGATCTTTGAATTCTCTTGACTTGAGTGTTTTTTCATATGCATTCTCATTTTGTTAGTGTCAGTAGTATACAAACTGCTAAGTTTGGTGTCTTGCATGCATTGTTATTTGATTTTAGTTGCATTTTGAATATTCCTCATTATTAAAAATTCAAAAATATTTTTAATGTGTGTCTTTTCAAGTCAATAATACAAGGAATTGAAGATTCAGAACATTCAGCAGAGGAATTACACAGAAAAAGCTGGACGTTCAAAACGCCCAGTGAAGAAGGCAAACTGGCGTTTAAACGCCAGCCAGGGTGCCCTGGCTGGGCGTTTAACGCCCAAAAGGGTAGTGCTTTGGGCGTTAAACGCCAGAATGTGCACCATTCTGGGCGTTTAACGCTAGGATGGCACAAGAGGGAAGATTCTGTTTTTAATTCAAATTTTTTTCAAGTTTTCAAAATTTTTCAAAATCAAATCTTTTTCAAATCATATATTTTCAATCAAATCTTTTTCAAAATCAATTTCTTTCCTTTTTCAAAAATACTTGCTATCAATTAATGATTTGATTCAACATTTCAAGTATGTTGCCTTTTCTGTTGAGAAAGGTTTAATGTTTGAATCATATCTTTTCTTGTTAGCCAAGTCATTATTTTTTAAAAAATCAAATCTTTTTAAATTGTTTTTCAAATCATATCTTCTCAATCACATCTTTTTAAAATCATAACTTTTCAATCATATATTTTTAAGCATATCTTTTTCAAAATAGTTTTCAATCATATCTTTTTGATTTCTAATTTCAAAATCTTTTTCAAAAATCACTTGATTTTTTTTCAATCTTAGTTTTCAAAAATCAATTACTATTTTTCAAAATGTTATTAAAATCTTTTACTTAATTTTCGAAAATTTCTTCCTTCTCACATCCTTCTATTTATGGACTAACACTATTCCTCAATGAACAATTCGAACTCCATCTCTCTTGAGAAGTTCGAATTCTTCTACTTCTTTCTTCTATTTTTCTTTTCCTCTGACACCTGAAGGAATCTCTATACTGTGACATAGAGGATTCCATATTTTCTTGTTCTCTTCTCTTTCATATGAGCAGGAGCAAAGACAAAAGCATTCTTGTTGAGGCTGACCCTGAACCTGAAAGGACCTTGAAGCGAAAGCTAAGAGAAGCTAAGGCACAACTCTCTGTAGAGGACCTAACAGAAATCTTCAAAGAAGAAGAACCCATGGCAGCCAAAAACAACAATAATGCCAACAATGCAAGGAAGGTGCTGGGTGACTTTACTGCACCTACTCCTGACTTCTATGGGATAAGCATCTCTATCCCTGCCATTGGAGCAAACAACTTTGAGCTTAAGCCTCAATTAGTTTCTCTAATGCAACAGAATTGCAAGTTCCATGGACTTCCATTGGAAGATCCTCATCAGTTTTTAGCTGAATTCTTGCAAATCTGTGACACTGTCAAGACTAATGGGGTTGACCCTGAGGTCTACAGACTTATGCTATTCCCTTTTGCTGTAAGAGACAGAGCTAGGATATGGTTGGATTCACAACCTAAAGAAAGCCTGAACTCTTGCGAAAAGCTAGTCAATGCCTTCTTGTCAAAGTTCTTTCCACCTCAAAAATTGAGTAAGCTTAGAGTGCAAGTCCAAACCTTCAGACAGAAGGAACGAGAATCCCTCTATGAAGCTTGGGAAAGATACAAACAATTGATCAGAAAGTGTCCCTCTGACATGCTTTCTGAATGGAGCATCATAGGTATTTTCTATGATGGTCTCTCTGAACTATCCAAGATGTCTTTGGATAGCTCTGCTGGAGGATCTCTTCATCTGAAGAAGACGCCTACAGAAGCTCAAGAACTAATTGAAATGGTTGTAAATAACCAATTCATGTACGCTTCTGAAAGGAATCCTGTGAACAATGGGACAAATCAGAAGAAAGGAGTTCTTGAGATTGATACTCTGAATGCCATATTGGCTCAGAACAAGATATTGACTCAGCAAGTCAATTTGATTTCTCAAAATCTGTCTGGAATGCAAGCTGCACCAGGCAGTACTAAGGACGCTTCATCTAAAGAAGAAGCTTATGATCCTGAGAACCCTTCAATGAAAGAGGTGAATTACATGGGAGAATCCTATGGAAACACCTATAATTCTTCATGGAGAAATCATCCAAATCTCTCATGGAAGGATCAATAGAGACCTCAACAAGGTTTCAACAACAATAATGGTGGAAGAAACAGGTTTAGCAATGGCAAGCCTTTTCCATCATCTTTTTAGCAACAGATAGAGAATTCTAAGCAGAACAACTCTGACTTAGCAACCATGGTCTCTGATCTAATCAAAACCACTCAAAGTTTCATGACTGAAACAAGGTCCTCTATTAGGAACTTGGAGGCACAAGTGGGTCAGCTGAGCAAGAAAATTACTGAACTCCCTTCTAGTACTCTTCCAAGCAATACAGAAGAGAATCCAAAAGGAGAATGCAAGGCCATTAACACCATCAACATGACCGAATTCGGAGAGGAGGAAGAGGCAGTGAATGCCACTGAGGAAGACCTTAATGGACGTCCACTGGCCTCCAATGAGTTCCCTAATGAGGAACCATGGGAATCTGAGGCTCACAATGAGACCATAGAGATTCCATTGGACTTCCTTCTGCCATTCATGAGCTCTGATGAGTATTATTCCTCGGAAGAGGATGAATATGTCACTGAAGAGCAAGTTGCCAAGTACCTTGGAGCAATCATGAAGCTAAATGACAAGTTATTTGGTAATGAGACTTGGAAGGATGAACCCTCTTTACTCACCAAAGAACTGGATGACTTGTCTAGGCAGAGATTACCTCAAAAGAGACAAGATCCTGGGAAGTTTTCAATACCTTGTATCATAGGCACCATGACCTTTAAGAAGGCTCTGTGTGACCTAGGGTCAAGTGTAAACCTCATGCCTCTCTCTGTAATGGAGAAGTTAGGGATCTTTGAGGTACAAGCTGCAAGAATCTCACTAGAGATGGCAGACAATTCAAGAAAACAAGCTTATGGACTTGTAGAGGATGTTCTGGTAGAGATTGAAGACCATTACATCCCTGCTGATTTTATAGTCCTAGAGACTGGGAAGTGCATGGATGAATCCATCATCCTTGGCAGACCCTTTGATGAGCGGATAATTTGTACGCTTTTTGGCATTGTTTTTAGTATGTTTTTAGTAGTTTTAGTTGAGTTCTTAGTATATTTTTATTAGTTTTTAGTTAAAATTCACTTTTCTAGACTTTACTATGAGTTTGTGTGTTTTTCTGTGATTTCAGGTATTTTCTGGCTGAAACTGAGGTACCTGAGCAAAAATCTAATTCAGAGACTGAAAAGAACTGCAGATGCTGTTGGATTCTGACCTCCCTGCACTCGAAGTGGATTTTCTGGAGCTACAGAAGCCCAATTGGCGCGCTCTCAACGGCGTTGGAAAGTAGACATCCTGGGCTTTCCAGCAATATATGATAATCCATACTTTGCCCAAGCTTTGATGGCCCAAACTGGCGTTCAAAGTCACCCTCAGAATTCCCAGTGTTAAACGCCGGAACTGGCACCAAAATGGGAGTTAAACGCCCAAACTGGCATGAAAGCTGGCGTTTAACTCCAAGAAGAGTCTCTACACGAAAATGCTTCATTGCTCAGCCCAAGCACACACCAAGTGGGCCCGGAAGTGGATTTTTATGTCATTTACTCATCTTTGTAAACCTTAGGCTACTAGTTTCCTATAAGTAGGACCTTTTACTATTGTATTTTCATCTTTTGATCACTTTAGATCTCTAGATCATCTTTGGACATCTAGTTCTTAGATCATTGGGAGGCTGGCCTCACGGCCATGCCTAGACCTTGTTCTTATGTATTTTCAACGGTGGAGTTTCTACACACCATAGATTAAGGTGTGGAGCTCTGCTGTACCTCGAGTATTAATGCAATTACTATTGTTCTTCTATTCAATTCCGCTTGTTCTTATTCCAAGATATTCATTCGTACTCAAGAACTTGATGAATGAGATGATTATGTGACGCTCATCATCATTCTCACTTATGAACAAGTGACTGACAACCACTTCTGTTCTACAAGCAAACAAGGCTCTAATGTTTATCTCTTGGATTCTTTAACCGGAATCTTCGTGGTATAGGCAAGAACTGATGGCGGCATTCAAGAGAATCCGGAAGGTCTAACCTTGTCTGTGGTATTCTGAGTAGGATTCAATGATTTAATGACTGTGACGTGCTTCAAACTCCTGAGGGCGGGGCGTTAGTGACAGACGCAAAAGAATCAGGATTCTATTCGGCCTGATCGAGAACGACAGATGGATAGCCGTGCCGTGACAGGGTGCGTTGAACATTTCCACTGAGAGGATGGGAGGTAGCCACTGACAACAGTGAAACCCTTGCATAAGCTTGCCATGGAAAGGAGTAAGAAGGATTGGATGAAGACAGTAGGAAAGCAGAGAGACGAAAGGGACAAGCATCTTCATACGCTTATCTGAAGCTCTCACCAATGATATACATAAGTATCTCTATCTTTATCTTTATTTTTATTCATATATCATCTATACCCATTTGAGTCTGCCTGACTAAGATTTACAAGGTGACCATAGCTTGCTTCATACCAACAATCTCCGTGGGATCGACCCCTTACTCGCGTAAGGTTTATTACTTGGACGACCCAGTGCACTTGCTGGTTAGTTGTGCAAAGTTGTGTTTATGCCATGGTATGAGCACCAAGTCTTTGGGGCCATTACTAGGGATTATTTGAGTTGTGAAAAGTAGTGATCACAATTTCGCACACCAAGTTTTTGGCGCCGTTGCCGGGGATTGTTTCGAGTATGGACAACTGACGGTTCATCTTGTTGCGTAGATTAGGTATTTTTCAGAATTCTTAAGAATGAGTTCTAGAGTTTCATGATGATCTGTTGAAATCTGGCTGGCTGAGAAGCCATGTCTAATCTTATTGGACCGAGGTTTCAACTTATCATCACAAGAGCCTGTTGATTTCTATCAATCTGGCTATTGGAGCAATGATCTGCTAAGGCTTGGCTGGCCATTGGCCATGTCTAGTGTTTTGGACCGAAGCTTTCTTTGAAAGCTTGGCTGGCTGTGAAGCCATGTCTAATTCTTGGACCGAAGCCTTAGACTAGCATTGCAATGATTCTTGGAATCCAAATTGAGAATTTTGAAACCTTCATTTTCTATTTCCATATAATTTTCGAAAAATCCAAAAAAATTTCAAAATCATAAAAACCAAAAAAATATTTTATGTTTCTTGTTTGAGTCTAGTGTCTAATTTTAAGTTTGGTGTCTTGCATGCATTGTTTATTTGATCTTGGTTCTATTTTCAAGTCAATAGTATAGGGAACTGAAGATTCAGAACATGCAGCAGAGGAATTACACAGAAAAAGCTGGGCGTTCAAAACGCCCAGTGAAGAAGGACAGACTGGCGTTTAAACGCAGCCAGGGTACCTGGTTGGGCGTTTAACGCCCAAAAAGGTTAGTGCATTGGGCGTTAAACGCCAGAATGTGCACCATTCTGGGCGTTTAACGCCAGGATGGCACAAGAGGGAGGATTTTGTTTTCAAATCAATTTTTTTCAAGTTTTCAAAGTTTTTCAAAATCAAATCTTTTTCAAATCATATCTTTTCAATCAAATGTTTTCAAAATCAATTTCTTTCCTTTTTCAAAGATACTTGCTATCATTAATGATTGATTCAACATTTCAAGTATGTTGCCTTTTCTGTTAAGAAAGGTTTAATGTTTGAATCATATCTTTTCTTGTTAGGCAAGTCATTAATTTTAAAATCAAATCTTTTTAAATGTTTTCAAATCATATTTTCAATCATATCTTTTTAAAACCATAACTTTTCAATCAAATCTTTTTAACATCTTTTTCAAAATAGTTTTCAATCATATCTTTTGATTCTAAATTCAAAATCTTTTTCAAAAATCACTGATTTCTTTCCCACTCTTGGTTTTCGAAAATCAATAAAGTTTTTTCAAAATGTTTTAAAATCTTTTTAACTAATTTTCGAAAATTTCTTCCTCTCTTCTCACATCCTTCTATTTATGGAGTACCATCCTCTCAATGCACAATTCGAACTCTATTGATTAAGTTCGAATTCTCTACTTCTGCCTTCTATTTTTCTTTTCCTCTGACACCTCAGGAATCTCTATACTGTGACATAGAGGATTCCACATTTCTTGTTCTCTTCTCTTTCATATGAGCAGGAATAAAGATAAAGGCATTTCTTGTTGAAGCTGACCCTGAACTGAGAGGACCTTGAAGCGAAAGCTAAGAGAAGCTAAGGCACAACTCTGTAAAGGACCTAACAGAAATCTTCAAGAAGAAGAACCCATGGCAGCCGAAAACAACAACAATGCAAGGAAGGTGCTGGGTGACTTTACTGCACCTACTCCCGACTTCTATGGGAGAAGCATCTCTCCTGCTATGGAGCAAACAACTTGAGCTAAAGCCTCAATTAGTTTCTAATGCAACAGAATTGCAAGTTCCATGGACTTCCATTGGAAGATCCTCATCAGTTCTTAGCTGAATTCTTGCAAATCTGTGACACTGTCAAGACTAATGGGGTTGACCCTGAGGTCTACAGACTTATGCTATTCCCTTTTGCTGTAAGAGACAGAGCTAGGACATGGTTGGACCACAACTTAAAGAAAGCCTGGACTCATGGGAAAAGCTAGTCAATGCCTTCTTGGCAAAGTTCTTTCCACCTCAAAAATTGAGTAAGCTTAGAGTGGAAGTCCAAACCTTCAGACAGAAGGATGGAGAATCCCTCTATGAAGCTTGGGAAAGATACAAAACAATTGATCAGAAAATGTCCTTCTGACATGCTTCTGAATGGAGCATCATAGGTATTTCTTGATGGTCTGTCTGAACTATCCAAGATGTCTTTGGATAGCTCTGCTGGAGGATCTCTTCATCTGAAGAAGACGCCTGCAGAAGCTCAAGAACTATTGAAATGGTTGCAAAGAACCAATCATGACACTTCTGAAAGGAATCCTGTGAACCAATGGGACTAATCAGAAGAAGAAGGAGTTCTTGAGATTGATACTCTGAATGCCATTCTGGCTCAGAACAAAAATATTGACAGCAAGTCAATTTGATTTCTCAAAGTCTGTCTGGAATGCAAAATGCACCAAGCAGTACTAAGGATGCTTCATTTGAAGAAGAAGCTTATGATCTGAGAACCTTCAATGGAAGAGGTGAATTACATGGGAGAACCCTATGGAAACACCTATAATTCTTCATGGAGAAATCATCCAAATATCTCATGGAAGAATCAAGAGAGACCTCAACAAGGTTTCAACAACATAATGGTGGAAGAGAACAGGTTTAGCAATGGCAAGCCTTTTCTATCATCTTCTCAGCAACAGACAGAGAATTCTAAGCAGAACCCCTGACTTAGCAACCATGGTCTCTGATCTAATCAAAACCACTCAAAGTTTCATGACTGAAACAAGGTCTTCCATTAGGAATTTGGAGGCACAAGGGGACAGCTGAGCAAGAAAGTTACTGAACTCCCTCCAAGTACTCTTCCAAGCAAACAGAAGAAAATCCAAAAGGAGAGTGCAAGGCCATCAACATGGCCGAATTTGGAGGAAGGAGAG